>NC_135659.1:67325650-67492676 GCF_964188315.1 Podarcis muralis | reverse complement strand
TAAAGTACATTGTGAAACACCCCGGTCAAAGAATTCTGGGCATTGTAGTTTGTTAAGGGTTGATAGGAATTAGAACTCTGTGAAGGGTAAATTACAGTGCCCAGAATTCCTTGAGGGAAAGAATGTGCTTTGTGCTTTAAAGGTATAGTGCAAGCATCCCCAAACTCGGCCCTCCAGAAGTTTTGGGACTACAATTCCCATCATCCCTGACCACTGGTCCTGCTAGCTAGGGATCATGGGAGTTGTAGTCCCAAAACATCTGGAGGGCCAAGTTTGGGGATGCCTGGTAAAGTGTGTACACAGCCCAGCAGAGCTGTTGGGGCAATGGGCAAGGCAGTTAATGAGAGGAGGGCTGGATCTAGACACATCAAAGAAGCGTTTCAATTTAAAGCGTTGTAAATTTAAACAGGGAAAACAGGTAGAGAAAAATGGGACTCCACATCGCCCTCTGGTGGCACAATGTTATATTGTGTATACAACACATATAAATCGCTTTTCCTCTACCAGTCTAGCTGAGGCCGAGGAGTCAGGAGGTCACGGGAGGTGGAGTCATCTCAGTCCCCCCCCCCCATCCTCCTCCCTTGCAAATAAACATTGGATACTTAAACCATCCTCAGACACAGGCATAAAATATCTGAGATCCAGCCACAATGGAGAAAAGTTGGGCTCCTGGAAATGTTACAGTTCCAGGAGCCAGTATCGAATCCCTAGAATTGGTTTTCACCCATCCCGGAAAGGTTTCTAAATCGCTGGAAACAAATATGTAAGAAGATCTCCAGTTTTCCAAAATGTGGGCATTCTTCCCCTTTAAAAATTCTAAACGTTGAAAAATAATAACTCAAACATCCCAGTCCTGTGCATATTCAGAAGTAAATCTCACAGCAGAGTGACAAAGGAGGAGAGATTAGTCCATAAATAAACGCTATATAGCAGAAGAGCCATTTCTCTCTATAGCCTTTGGCAGCCTTGGCCATGACATTTTCTAGAGCCATGAGAAAAGCTGTTCATTTTAGAGGGATAAACACAGTACTCAGTATGTCTTTGCTCCAGCTGCCAATTGTAATATTTGGAACAACAGCAAATCACAACTGACTCCAGTGTAATTGTGAGATTCAAAGACCAGATAATGAGATGCTTCAAGCAATATCTTATTAAAGGCACACAGAAAGAGTGTATTCATTGTCCAGGGAAAAGAGACATCAAAGCCATTACGAAGGCCTTTGAGTAGATTACACAGATTATACAAATTTGAGTAAATTCGTCAAACAAAACACACACTTAGCTGTCATACTTAAGTTGTTCCAAAGTAGGAACACATCTGAACGCTAAGAAAACTGTTTTTGACCACTGTTTTTGAGCAACATACCAGAGCATCAGCAAAACAAACAGATTGTAGCAGGTCATCCCTGTATACTATGTGAACTTTTCTGAGATTTCAACAGGGCATGGGATCGATAGCCCTCTATCACTTCCCCCCCAGCCACTGGTATTCAGAGACATACCACGATGCATGCATGTTTCTTGCCTCTAAGAAACAAAAATAGATTTAGGATGCTATCTTATGCACACTTGCATTAAGAATTCCCACGGAACTCAGTGGGACTTATTTTAGAGTACACATGCATAGAATTGCAATGCTAAGCAACAACGTATTTGGAAATGGCAGAGATTGACATGGAAATAAAGTTGCCAAATTAAAAAGAAGGTGGGGTTATTAAGAAACCAGAGGCCTTTCTTCTTGGAATAATAGGTCTGGAATTGCCCAAGAAAGATGTTAGATTGTTTTTGTATGCCACAACTGCAGCTAGAATTTTGTTAGTTAAGAATTGGAAAACACAAGAAGTCCCAACAGTGGAGGAATGGCAGATGAAGATGATGGACTTTTCGGAGCCAGTCGACCTGACTGGAAGAGTCTGCGACCAGAAGGAGGAGGAGTACCAGGAGGATTGGATGAAATTTAAAGACTAATTGGAAAAACTTGCAAATACCAGATAGTCTTAGGATTAAATATGTGATGTTAGAGAATAATATGTTTAAAGTTAAAATGAAATGGAAAAAAGATGTTAAGTGATTAAGTTAATTTTATGAGAAATTTGGTTTTGGAAAACTGTTACAATGATATACAGTGGTAACTCGGGTTACATATGCTTCAGGTTACACATGCTTCAGGTGACAGACTCTGCTAACCCAGAAATAGTGCTTCAGGTTAAGAACTTTGCTTCAGGATAAGAACAGAAATCATACTCCGGTGGCGCGACAGCAGCGGGAGGCCCCATTAGCTAAAGTGGTGCTTCAGGTTAAGAACAGTTTCAGGTTAAGTACGGACCTCCGGAACAAATTAAGTACTTAACCCGAGGTACCACTGTACACTGAAACTCAGCCAGTTGGATTTGAGGAAGTCACTTAACAATGTAACTAAGATTGGATTAAGTACAGTCAAGATGTATGTTTGTTTATTTGCTTCAAAATTTTGGAAAATCAATTTGAAAATTTGAAAAAAAATAAAATAAAAAGAAGGTGGGTCTCCTGTATCTTTAGC
This sequence comes from Podarcis muralis, assembly GCF_964188315.1. Taxonomy (NCBI): domain Eukaryota; kingdom Metazoa; phylum Chordata; class Lepidosauria; order Squamata; family Lacertidae; genus Podarcis; species Podarcis muralis. The sequence continues at coordinate 67,490,137 of NC_135659.1, read as the reverse complement.
AGCTGCGTAACTTACTACACCTGCTCAAATTCTCTCTTCTACATGGCTACTAAAGGTGCAGGAGCCCTGACCTCTTCTAAACCTGACATTCTCACAGAGATGGACTATTTATTAAATTAGCCCCCACATTTCCTATTAGCACCAAACTAATGGCTTTAGACTTGTCTGGAATCTCTGGACTCAATAGCAGTTGGCTTGCTTGCACGCCACAGCAAATTCCTTCCAGATGAATGTGGAACAGCTTCTCCCTGATTCACCCCCATTTCAGGAGCATGTTCCATAGTTAGAATTAGGCAGAGATTCTGGCAAGAAAAAACTTCTCATATTACAAGACAACAAGCTTTCATTTCAATAAACCAACCAACCCAACAAAATGCAAGTTTCCTTTCTCCTGCTCGTTTGGTTTTGTTATCACTCATTGGGCAGCCAACTGCCCATAATCCATCCTCCCTTTGGGCACAGTATTGTTTCGCAGAGCACTGTCATGTGAATGCTGTCATTTGAAAGCTGGGTTAATTCGTCAAAATCTAACAAATCATTACAGTGAACCAGAAGCTCCCATTCCCAGGGCTCTTTTTGCTATCCTCCTAAACTCAAACCTTCTCTCTCTCTCTCTCTAGGTGCCTTGCTACAGAAATCCATTTTAAATCATACAGCCAAAGCTCAATTACTTCTGGTCCTCTCAAGGGGGAAATAAGGAAATCTTCCATGAGATAATTTAAATAAAACATTACAGCTAAGCAATTTCATTCAAGACCATGTCAAGAATGCCATCGCAAACGCAGGGAAGAGATGGAGGCAAAGCGGTCCATACCGGTTGCAGATAACAGGCATTATTGTGTCCCCAGCTGAAAAATTAACTGGCTGCATCTCTGGTTTTCCCAAGAGGGAACAAACTGTTTTTCTTGTTGGTGATTAGGTCTCAGTCAGCTATCAAATCGGCAGCAAGAAATGTAAGAGTAGCTGTGTCTCGTTTGCTGTGGAGGATTTGAGCCTTGATGAGGTTTCCATTAGAGACGAGCTAAAGGTTCTCTGAGCACATTTTTCTAAGAATATTTCTCTCTCTTTTTCAGTCTCATGGATAAAGTCCACTTTGCAGAATTTTATCTAAATATTCCCTCTGTTTGTCTGTCTCTGTCTCTCTCTTGGTGGCACCCTGGAATGATGCTAAATCTGAGGCATTGTGGAGGATGCCAAATAGTGGCCAGGCTGTCAAAAGACATTTGTATACCACTTTAAACAGCCATGGCTTCCCCAAAGAATTGTGGGATCTGAAATTTGTTAAGGGTACTGAGAGTTACAGTCAAACCTCAGTTCCTGAACGCCTCCGTTTTGGAATGTTTCAGCTCCCGAACACTGAAACCCCAGAAGTAAATGCTTCAGTTTTTGGTTTTTCAGAAGCCAAACAGCTTCCAGTTAGTGTTTGTTTTTTCTCCATTGACTTTGCCAACCACCCTTTGATCCTCGGTTGTTGAACATTTCGGAAGTCGAACAGTCTTCTGGAATGGATTACATTCGACAACCGAGGTTTGACTGTATTAGGAGACCTGTATTCCCCTCACAGAGCTGCAATTCTCAGAGTGGCTTAACAGTAGGGTTGTCATACCTCTGGAATTTCCCAGATATATCTGGAATACTGCGGTCAGAAGCAGTGTCTGGGCAGAAATTGGTAAATTGTCCAGGGAAATCTGGACACATGGCAACCCATGTTGACAGTGTCATTTTTGCTGATTTTCCATTTAAAAAATAGCTCAAAAACATCGTTTTTTGCAATTTTGCCAAACAACTTTTCTGTCCAGAGTTTCACTTTTTAAAATATGGCAACCCTACTTAACAGTCAATCGCTCTTCACAGGATGGCACTATGAAGAGTCCACTCAAACCTGGAGCTGGCCCTAGCAGTCAATTATAGCATTAACTCACCATTTCTATTTCAACACATTTTTACACCTTGTCATGTTCTGGCAGGAATATTCTGCTGGTCAAAGTGTGCAACTTGAAAATGTTTTTTCCCTCTTCTCAAACTTACACTGGAGCTGAGATGCAAATTTAGGGGTGAATGTGAGTTAATTGTTTTTTTCCAAAACTTCATCATGTTTTGCCAGTACTTCAGAATGCCAGCAGAGCTCAATTTTGATTGCCATCTATGTTAGTTGTAAGAGGTTTTCCAGTGTAGATGCTGCAAATCAGCAGTTATATCAGCACAGACAAAACCCTTTGTGGACAGACTGTTCCTTCTTCTTCTAAGGCATGGTAAAAAAAAATCCCTGCTTGGCCCCTATGTACATGTGGAATTCAGTGGTGCATTATGGCATTTCCAGAATTGCTCAAGCTTGCACGCTGAGCAATGTGATGGGGAAGCTCAGTGGGAGAGCGTCTGCTTTGCATGCAGAAGGTCCCAGGTTCAATCCCTGATAACCTCTCCAGGTAGACTTATTGCAAATATTAATATTGAAGCACCTGGATGCATAAGAATGGGACTCCTTTCTAATAAAACATTGCCCAGACCCATTAGATATAATCCAAGCTTTACTTGCAGAACTTTCTTCAAGATAGAACAAACACACCAAAGATGCATCCTAATAATTCCATACAATATCTTGTGCATGTCCAGCACAGGCTCAGCACCTTACAAGAAATAAAATAACTTCTAATCTGAGCTGGGAGAAAAGCAATGACAAACCTAGACAGCATCTTATAAAGTAGAGACATCACCTTGCCAACAAAGGTCCGTATAGTTAAAGCTATGGTTTTCCCAGTAGTGATGTATGGAAGCGAGAGCTGGACCATAAAGAAGGCTGATTGCCGAAGAACTGATGCTTTTGAGTTATGGTGCTGGAGGAGAATCTTGAGAGTCCCATGGACAGCAAGAAGATCAAACCTCTCCATTCTTAAGGAAATCACCCCTGAGTGCTCACTGGAAGGACAGATCCTGAAGCTGAGGCTCCAATACTTTGGCCACCTCATGAGAAAAGAAGACTCCCTGGAAAAGACCCTGATGTTGGGAAAGATGGAGGGCACAAGGAGAAGGGGACGACAGAGGATGAGATGGTTGGACAGTGTTCTCGAAGCTACTAGCATGAGTCTGACCAAACTGCGGGAGGCAGTGGAAGACAGGAGTGCCTGGCGTGCTCTGGTCCATGGGGTCATGAAGAGTTGGACATGACTAAACAAAATCTGAGCTGACGAACATAGCTCTCTCTCTCTCTCTCTCTCTCAGGCTCCATTAGCCTGCATCCCAGCCCCAAGGTTATGCAGCTCCTGGAGAGACATGTTACTCTCATTCTGGCTGAGAACAAAAGGCTCCAGCCACCACCTTTCCAAGATGGTGAATTTCCAATTCAACATCTTCATCACATGTTCAAACATTCAGTATCAGAGCAGATAACGTGCACAGTTAATTATCAACTCGTTAGAGCTCAGAGAGCTCTCAATATGCTGCCATGGAAAAACCCCAATATTAGCAATGTTAAGACATTATGCATTTCAGTGTCAATTAAACAATTATACTGAACAGGGCTGAGAAAAGGCTCCTGTCTGAAACCCTAAGGAGCAGCTGCCAGTCAGTGCAGACAATACGGAGCTAGGTGGACCAATGATCTGACTTAGTACAGGGTATAAGGCAGCTTCCTTTGTTTCTGTGTTCCTGAGGTGCAGTCCTTAGCAGAGTGCAGCTATAGGGGTCATTTATTTAGTAGCCCTGCTACTTCTTAAGTAGTGTTGTAAACAATAAAAATCTTCCCTTTTTCCCTTATGGGGTATCCAAGAGCCCATATAGAGTCCTTACGTGGGTTCCCTATTGGTAGGAGAAAATAACAGAGGCCAACCAGAGAATATTGAGAAGCAAAGCAGCTAGTAAGCCTGATCTGTTGCAACAGGGTGCTCCCCTCACACTCAGGAAAGGAGGAGGACCCAGAACCAAGGTGTGCCTGCCCTTATATACACATTTAAAATTCCCTGCCCTGGAGCTCAAGACCACCCCTCCATACATCATACATACATCACAGAAGGGGTGTAACCTAAGACCACCCCCCACAAACATCATACCTACATCACAGAAAAGATGGTCTACAACAGAAATTTGAATGTTGTTGTTTTTCCTGTCTGCCAGGTTATCCGATAATGCGTTATCTGATTGTCTTTCCTGGTAGTCTGTCACCCTTTGAAATGGTGTTTACTAAATTCCTGTAACAAGGAAGGTTTTTTTCACCTCCTCCCTCCTTGCAGAGAAACATTTGGTCAGCTTGGGAGTCAAAATGGTTTCAGGGCTGTCTTCCTGTGCTGCTTCAGACATGTGGATTATATATTTATGTACGTGTTTGCTTGATACATTTATGGACATTTATTATATATCTAAGACCTTAAAACTCTTATTACAGTACCCTTTAACAGGTTAGCATGCAGAGATTAAGCAGGTACCGCTTTTCCTGGCACAGAGATAGAGACAAAAAGTGTCACTAAATTTCTGCACACCAGGCTGCTATAAATGGGGCAGGGGCAATGGAATATTGGCAACCCATAACCCTTCAGATGTTGCTGGGCTCCAACTCCCATCATCCCTCACCCTTGGCCATGCTTTCTGGAGCTCATGGGAGTTGGATTCCAACAATATCTGGAGGGCCACAGGTTTTCTATGTGTGTTCTAGGCACAATCCTTTTTTAACCCTTCCTTGGGGGAGGGCCTAATTGTCCATAAAAAGCTTTCTGAGTCCTCCGTGAATACTTTTCATATAGCTATAGATGGATGCCTCTTAGAATGAACCTCTTTAAACAAATGGTGCTGATCCCCCATGGAAATCACTTAGGGAAGTGCGCTTCCCTGGTGTAGCAATTGGGTCTAGAAATATGTAAGACTTGAAATGAAAGCTGAGAATGTCTCCAAATTAAATCACCTCCTTCATAGAACACAGTAGACAGATATAATTAATATTTTCCTTATGTTTGCTATAGCTCATTAATTATCTGTAAGTGTTCCCAGGCTTAGATTTGAAAATGAATTCTTGTTCTATTTAAATTTGTTAAGCTTCCAAGAATGATAACTTCTAATCTTCCCTTGCAATGCAAGAGAACGCTGGGTCGTTACGGAGGGGAAATGGCCTGTGCTGCAGCCAGGTGCCGGAGTTCTTGCAGGAATTTTACAAGGCAGTGTGAAAGTGCTTTATCCCCACGGGGCTGAGGGATGAGAGCAGAGCATGTTCAGCGACCTTCTCTCTAACGCTATTTCCCTGTTTTGGTTCCAGTGTCCTTGTTCTGAGAGTTTTGCTGTAATATCACTTTAAAAAATATGACTTGCTAGTCAGTTCAGGCACAGGAACTTTGGCTGCTTTGCTACCAATATCTTGATTAACCAAATCTTTATTAAATCTCTTAGTAAGTGGAAGCAACACTTGATGTTTGGAAGGCAGGAATAGAACCCCTCCCAGCCCAGTGCTGCCTTGTAGTATCTGCACATCCAGTTGCTGGTAAAAGCACAATCACAGAGGTCAGCTGTAAGGCTGGCAATCTTAGTTTTATATCTACTGGATGCGAAACTTTGCCACCAGATTGGTATATTTTAATGATTAGCACGTTCCAATAAACAGTATTAAGGAAGATACTTAAACCCCATGTTTCCCTTGTCCCTAATGCTGCAGTTAGACCATTTTAGACCCTGGACTTAATGATTTTATGGAGCCTTTCGATGGTTGTATGCATCACTTCTGTTGTGAAGGACACAATTGAAATATCTCTTCTTTCCCCCACCATCACCCAGCTGCTTTACAGCTGTTTCTACATTCCTGTTATACTAGAGCTAAACCAAAAACCAGCAAGAACAGTCTGCCAAGTTTTGAAATGGAAGAGAAATACTCTTGAGTATGTGCAGTTTGATATTTTAAGCTCACTTAAATCATAGCACCATCATGACCTACAAGAATAAAATGGAGTTTGCTTCTGCTGCCCAGATGCTAAGCACATTTACTTGTGATGAGCAACAGTTTGTTGTAGAAAGGAATAATATATTTTAAAGTGTGTGTGTGTGTGTGTGTGTGTGTGTGTGTGTGTGTGTGTGTGTGTAAAATATATGCCACCTTGAACCGCTTGGAGAAGAAGGTGGGTGTAGATGCAATTAATCATCACCAACATCTCTTTTCCTCCAAACCTGGGAATGTTTTTACAGTGGTCTGTGGGGAGGTTTAGGTAGCTTCTCATGTGCATGGCAGATATGTGTAAGATGATAGCTAAGTTTGTGCTGAGGACAATTTGTTCCCAGAAAACAACTGTGGGAAAGGTTTGTCGGACCAGAAGTGTAGCAAGCTGGATTATGAGGAGAGGAGAGCTACAGAACCTCCTACACATACTTTGGGGGGGGGGGAGTGTTTTGCAGCTGTAAGCTGAGATCCTTTGAGTATAGCAGCACTTCACTTACAAATGTTGAATCTGAATTATCCAAATGTACAAGGCCAAAAGCTTTCAAACTCATCTCTTTCCACACACCCACTTTTGTAACGCACAATGATTTTGTAATCTTTTATGCTTTGTGTACAGAGATTCCCTCATCTTTCTGTAACTTCCCAGAGATCTCAGCCCTTGATGTGGCTTCTTTGCCTTTAAAAACAGTTGCTTCCAAACTCTGCAGCTCTCTCAAAAAGCTCAAAGTGATATTAGATCCAGGTGGGAAATGCCACCTCATGAGAAGAGAAGACTCCCTGGAAAAGACCCTGATGTTGGGAAAGATGGAGGGCACAAGGAGAAGGGGACGACAGAGGACGAGATGGTTGGACAGTGTTCTTGAAGCTACCAGCGTGAGTTTGACCAAACTGTGGGAGGCAGTGGAAGACAGGAGTGCCTGGCGTGCTCTGGTCCATGGGGTCACAAAGAGTCGGGACTTCCGGGGTGGCGCCTTCGGCAATGGCTGCCTCCCTCTGAACTGGAGGGACCAGCTCTGTGCGAAACGGGTCGTATCCGCTGCGGTGAAGCGGGGACCCTCTCAAAAATCACAGGCGGATGAAGCCTGTGACCATGGGACTCGGCGGGCACCTTTAGCGCCCCCCCCAACCCACTAAGGAACCCACCAACGGGCTCCGAAATGAAGAGCGGGAAGCGGCGCGGTGCTGAGAGTCATCGGCTATTTCCGTGGAGCGAAGCCGCATTGCTGTTGCCGGAGAGCGCTGCCTTTTCCTGGAACAATTGGGACTTTAAAACAACCCGTGAGTAGTACGGAAATTGGATCCTTTAAATATTTTTAAATTCGGCACTGATCGGGGAAGGTACAACCAGGAAGTCTGCCTCCCCTTTCTGTAAATATTTTAAAGCAAAGAACCTCCAACTAAGGTCGTGGAGAACTCAACTTTTTATAAAAGATTTTAATTCTACCGATTGAAATTACAAGAAAACTTACTTGGAAGCAGGGGAACCTGCGGGAGAAGAACTAAATTTAAAAACCGACGTGCCACCCCCCCCCCCCCTGGACCCGGGAGTGGTCCGTGAGAGCCGGTTGAGGAGTAATTGAACAATTTGACAGCTGTCAAGTTAGCTGTCAAGATACAAAAAGAGGATTTTGTCTCTGCTGCTTATATTGGTTACAATGTAAGTATTGATTACAATTTTATGTTTTAAAAGAAGGAAGGGTTGCTACAATTTAACGTATGGAACTTTTGGTTCTGTGCTGAAAGAGTTAAAAGAAACTCAAATCCCCCTAGAGGGAGTTTTGGGACATTGCATTAAGAACCAGCTGAGAAATTGTTTTCTGACCTTGATATGTTTAAGAATGGCAGTTGGTAAAGAAATACAGTCTGAACTGAACAAGACTTTCTTTCTCTTGGGAAAGCTGCAAGATCAAATAGGTGTTTTGACTACAAATGTTACAACCTTGGGCACAAGAGCCAGTTCTAGCAATGAACTTGATAAGAACTTGGTACAGGATTTCTACTTAACTGAACAAACAGAGGAAATTGAGAAGGAGAATAATGCTGCCATTGAAGAGAAAAAAGGGGGGGACCCAACCCTGTAGATGCAAAAGGTGAGCTGTAACTTGAGGCCTGACACGATGGTAATAAGAAGAAACAAACCTTTGAAGATGGAAGCCTGGCCTGAATTGGAAAATGAAAAATGGAGAGATCTCCTTATCTGGAGATCATATGACACTTGGATTATAAATTTGATTCAGTTGGAAGTTGGAGCTATAGGGACATTTGGAATCTTAAGGAGAATGAAACAAGATGTGGAATACCCTATAGGCCTTACTTTCAAGTACGTAGGCCTGGCTGGAAGAAACTTGGATGCTGCAGGGTGGGAGCCCCATCGAGATTTGGTCTTGAATATTAAAGACTATCAAAGAGACTGGCAGAGGGGTCAGGAGAGAGACTTAAGAGCCTTGGACATAAGGTCACCGGGTTGATGGTTTTATTTTGAGATCTGTTGGGACTGAAACCGGGAAGGGGGGGGGGTGGAATGAAAAATGGGAAAGGTACATGATATAAGTTGCTTTTCTGTTCAATCTTTTTTTTTTTTTTTTTTTTTTTGTCTGATTTCTAGGAGAACTGGAAATCTGTAGAAGGGAACCTTCTTTCGACCTTAGGGAAATGTTTTAAGAATAAGCACCGTTATATAGATTTGGATGAGAATTAAGTTTGGATAAAGTTAAAAAGCAGGTTATATAAAGAAAAATATGGTAAAACTAAGGCTCTGGTGATAAGGACTTGATGAACTAACAATTTGAACTGGAACATAAGGATTTGTTGAATTAAAAAGAAGCAGGTTAAAATTTATTGACAAGGATTTGCCGAATTAACAATTTGAATTGGAATACAAAAAAGGGAGGTAGGAGGAGGTCTGGGAAATAAGTTAATGGAAAATAAGTTATGGAAATTTTATGTGTTTTTAATTATTTTTATTTTTGTATTTTTGTTATTTTTTCTTTTTTTCTTTTTGATTTTTTTCTTATTGTATTAATATTGAAAACTTTAATAAATATCTTATAAAAGAAAAAAAAGAGTCGGGCACGACTAAACAACTAAACAACAACAACAACATGGAGCATGTGTGCTCCTGGCTTAAGAGACACCAGTGGAGAGGACCTGTAGTGGCTTAATGTGGGGTGCAGTCGAGTTACGCTGGAATTCTTACTGTTATTACTGGAAATAAAGATATACCATTGCCCTCACCTTAACTCCAAATATTCTTTGTCCAAACACAGTTTCTTAGAGACACGAATTTTATTGTCTGTAGCATAATGATATGCCTTGAAGTATTTAATGAACTACCCTCGGCCAGGTGTATGGATTGTGAGAACAGGACACATTGTGTTTATCAAATGTTTTACTTCGCTGTGCTGTACAATCAATCTTTTTTTATTATTTATTTATTTATTTATTTATTTATTTAGAAACAGACGCAAAAGGAATTTGTGATACGGCATGAGGGCCTTCATTCAAAATTGTCATGGTGTGTGCCCAAGTCCACAAATAGCTCTTTGGATCTTGGTCTATAGGCTCTGATTTTTCACCCTCTTTCGAAGGTGCTTCCAGATAGACAACTCCTGCTGTTATCCAATCAAGGTTCTTCTGCAGTTAAGTACAAGTAGAACTCCAATAATTCAGGGGATGTACCATGATTGATTGATTGATTGATTGATTGATTGATTGATGTTTGCATCTTACTATGTTCAGTCCTCACAGTGGGTGCAACATAGCCATGTGGGCAGAGTTTGTCCCCTCTCTTTTCCACCACCATTCATGGTGAGTTTAATTTGGAAGCCACTGCTTTTGTTACCGTAATTCTTCAAAAGGATGTGAGAAAGGCAGACTCATTTGAAACTGAAAAATTGTGTCACTTTTGTGTTGTCCTGTAACCCTGGTGGGCTTTCCATCCCCTCCCCTTTTCCTGACATTTGATGTGACTGCTTCAATTCATTGTTTCCTGAAGCTGTTTCCTCCTTCCTGCTCTCAGTGCCATTTCAGCACTCTGTTTTGAATGTTACCGTTTTTAAAATTATTATAAATGCATATTTATATGACAGTATCTAATTATTTGCACGGTTTCCCTAAAGTGAACATGTGTGATTTTTATAAAAGAGTTTCTGCAGCACGGGGAAAGAGCATTGTGGGGTTTATCCAATCTCTTCCCAGTGCTGACTTTTGAAAGGGGAGTAAGGCTAAGCAGGGGAGCTTATGGAAGAACTGGAATGGATTTTTAAAAACATAGCATATGAGTTGCTTATGTGTAATTGGGGTGGGAGACAGGAGATTTGCTCCATCATGAGCTCTCCCCAAACACCCTCCATGCTCCAGAGGATGGAGAAAGGTGCTTTGGTTCCCTCTGAGCTCCCTGATTCAGGCGAGGCTGGGAAGCACTTGACTGGTGCTGAGCTATTTCGATCAAGGAGCCGGGGAGTCGGGTGGGGGACTTGATGCATAGCAACAGTAGGCTGTGAAGGAGCCTGCAAAGCAGTGAACACTCTCCATGCTTTCCAAGATTCTCCATAGCAAAGCTCCCCTCGCATTTATCTCCTCCGAGGAAGGATTTGAAAATCTCTCACAAGTCATCCTTCCCACCTTCCCATCCACGTACCCACCCAGCTCTAGGCAGGTCAGTATCTCCCCTTTAGCTATTCATTTCCTTGTGCATTTTTTGTAAGGTTTTTTTTTATGAATAGTAGACTTGGAAGGGGCCCAAGAGTCATCTAGTCCAACCCCCAGCAATACAGGAATCTAAGCAGTCCTTTCTTCCCATCTTGGCTTCCCTAAACAGGTGTGGCCATATGGCCCATACTCTGACACACCACCGTACACAGCTGAACCAGGCCACTTAAAGAAGACTGAAGAGCAGTGTGAAAGGCTACCCACACATAACCTATGGTGATTGCACTGCTCTTCTACTTTTAACAAAAAGCCAGATTTTCTGCAGTGTGATAAAGGATGGAAGAAACACATTGAAAATGTCGGATGATTATTATTCCATGCTGATTTAATGTAGATACCCTGGGATACTGCCTGACGAACTGGTTTTTGAGCATTCATCCTGAGTTGTTTGCACAAAGGTTCCACTGATGTTTGCACAAAGCTTGTGTTGTGGTAATGTCTGCAGTTTATTGAGTATTCACTCTGATTTGTTTGCATGGAAGTTATGTGACATCTGCTGTTTATTGAGTCTTCAATTCTGATTTGTGTGGAAGATGCATCACTTCCTAATAGTCCATACTTTATACAGCATGGGTGGCGCTGTGGTCTAAACCACTGAGCCTCTTGGGCTTGCCGATCGGAAAGGTTGGCGGTTTGAATCCCTGTGACAGGGTGAGCTCCCATTGTTCTGTCCCAGCTCCTGCCAACCTAGCAGTTTGAAAGCATGCCAGTGCAAGTAGATAAATAAGTACTGCTGCAGCGGGAAGGTAAATGGTATTTCCGTGCACTCTGATTTCCGTCACGGTGTTCCGTTGCACCAGAAGCAGTTTAGTCATGCTGGCAACATGACCCAGAAAGCTGTCTGTGGACAAACACCATCTCCCTCGGCCTGAAAGCGAGATGAGCGCCGCAACCCCATAGTTGACTTTGACTGGACTTAATCATCCTTTACCCTTTTTTAAACATTTTTTTCCTTTCCACAAAAAATATGATTGGTGGGAGCGGGGTTCCTGTGCAAGAGCAGTTTAATGCACTTTAACTTCCCCTCTCGGGAGCCATTGGCCACCATTGCCATTCTAAGAGAATGAGGGCAGTGTTCATGGTGCATTCTGGCCCCTCTTTGGCCTTATCTTTGCTGAAATTGTCTAATTTTCTTTTCAAACCATCCAAGCCAACGGCCATCACAGCATCTTGTAGGAGCAGGTTCCAAAGTTTAACTTTGTGTTGTGTGAAGAAGTACTTTCTTTTGTCCTGAACCTTCCAACATTCAGCCTCATGGGATTGCCCCGTTCTAGTATTATGAGAGAGGCCTAGCCATTTTCTAAGCACCATGCACAATGTTATACACCTCCATCATGTATAAAAGGCCCTTAAAATATGCTGAAGTCTTTATGTCTTGTGCATGCCATCTTAATGAAACTAGTTTAGACCGCCACCCTTTCATCATGTTGTGTACTTTCACAATTCTTCAGTAATGTTCTGTGTAAGGGTGATCTCTATTGCTCTTTGCTAAGAGAAGGGACGTTCCTCAGGGAGTTTTCTGGTGGTGTTACTGTTTGTGATATATGCATAATAAAGGTGTAATATTACTGTTATTCTTAGAAAACTCTTCCTAGCCTTTAACTCCCCGCCAAGGGGTTTCTGTGCTCACAATTCAATTTGAAACTTTCCTGGTACTAAAACAAAGAAAAATATTCACAAACAGAATCCCAAACACATACTTATATATACTTCTGGAGCCAGAGGGTGAAGTAATACATCTTGTCTGTTCAAGAAAACTTATCAGCAGGACCAAAAGGACCCAAGGGCATATTCCTGAGAATTTTATTTTTTTTAAGAAGAAGTAATTTCACCATAACTGCAGTGCTAGCAATTAAAATCCAATTTCAACTACCTGTCCCTATGGTATAGTGAGCAGCTTTGTCCATTTAGTGATCATCAGGCCTGGGTTGACCTCTCTGGTTCTGTCAATAATATTTCAGGAAGATGATGAGGATAAGGATGATGATATTTCAAGAGTACAAAAGTTATCCAGCCTGGGTTTTAATGAATTGTGAATTGTAACCTGCCGTGTTCCATGGAGCTCTTTTTTCAGACAGAAACATGAATTCAGACCAAGTGCTGTTTAGGCGCATCTGTAATCATATAATGAATAGTAATCATTTGACTGCTGCCTACATGAAGGCAAAGAGAATGCTGTGTGTGGGAAGCCTGAACAGTTAAGAGTCTTTCACAACTTAACACTTTTCACTTCACTATTCATTGAGCGTACTGATGGAATAAGTCATAGATTTTCAAACGGTGGACCAGAACGCTTGGGGACAAGTCATGTGAGATATCTGCAGTGGGGCTGAGGGTGCTTTGACTTGGGGGCATGCTGGAAGACAAACAGCATCTTGGGATTCCCCCTCTCACATGATCCTGAGTGGGAGCAAGTGAGCAGAGGCAGAGCTAGTTGCTCTGGCACCCGGAGTGGTGCACATGCTGTGTACCCGGGGGCAGGGCTAGCCACCCGTGGGGGCAGGACAAGTGCCCCAGGGAGGTGCTGCCCATGGTGAGCAACCCGGGGTTGGGGGGGTGATGTCACACACACACCCAGGGATGACACCTGGGGTGGACCGTACCCCCCCGCACCCCCCTTTCTCCGCCAGTGCATGTGAGCAACAGCTGGAGGAAGGTGTTGTTGCTATCATGCTAATCCAAACCATTTCCACAGCTGCTGGATGAATCCTATAGGCAGTAGGAATGGATGAATCTGGATAATTTGGTTTTTCTCAGTTTTCCTCAGTTTTCCAATCTTAAGTTCAGTTCTCCACATTTCCACGTAACTTTGTGATTTATTGATTTTTAAGTTTCTGTGAAAAGTAATCAGCATTTTAATGCAAATTTCTCCTGGCACACATTTTTGTGTGCAGTTTCGCCTAGTGTACACATTTTTTCAAAATGATCCCCCCCCCCAAACAATATATTTTTGCATTTTCCTTTTTTACAAATACTTGCATTTATAAGGACACTTTATCCCAGTATATCCATCTTCATATCTGGCTAAAGAACTGTTTTGCAAAAATTCGAGAAGTGTACATTTTGAAGGATGGCTATGCTTCAGTTCTAGTATTATTTCAGAAAGTGTGAATTAGGTAGGTTCACCTTTAAATGCAAACTGAACCAAATTTCTTCCCCATCCCTAGTGGGCTGTGCCACTGGGCAAGGAGAATATGGTTGCCCCCCTGCAAAAATAATGATCCTTAACGTCTATTCATTCTGAACCAGTTTTCTCATGTGCAAAAGACTCACTACTACACATTAATCCAACAAAAATACAGTTGGCAATGCAGTGAAGGAGTTTGAAAAGTAGAGAACGTTTAGATGTGTGTGGAATGTGACTTCAACTAACCAGGGGCATATTGGAATATAATGTGTTGGGGAAACTCCTGGATGCCAAGATCCAAGTTTGGGTGAAGTACTCCCTGGTCAGAGAACCCCACCAGAGATTTAACATGGCAATAAAAAGGTAAAGGTAAAGGACCCCTGACAGTTAAGTCCAGTCATGAACGACTCTGGGGTTGCGGTGCTCATCTTGCTTTACTGGCCGAGGGAGCCGACGTTTGTCCGCAGACAGTTTTTCCGGGTCATGTGGCCAGCACGAATAAGCTGCTTCTGGCAAAACCAGAGCAGTGCACGGAAACACCATTTACCTTCCTGCTGCAGCGGTATCTATTTATCTACTTGCACCTTTTGGTGTGCTTTCGAACTGCTAGGTTGGCAGGAGCTGGGACTGAGCAACAGGAACTCACCCCGTCACGGGGATTTGAACCGCCAACCTTCCAATCGGCAAGCCCTAGGCTCAGTGGTTTACACCACAGCACCACCCACGTCCCTACAAGCAGCTAATAAAAGTGTGGAATTATAGGCCATAAAACCTTAAAATGGGCCCTTTCCAGTGAATTGCTAAGTACCCCACTTGCTAAGTTTTCCACTTCCCCTCACACACAGATAGACCACACATTTGGTAAGTTATAAAAATGGTTTACTTACAAACTCTCCCAAGGTCCGATTCATCTGCTTTTCTGCACAGCAGTTATAAAAAGTTGCACAGGCAGTAAAACGTAGCTTGGTTACAAAAGGTAATAGTTCCTAAACTATTGGTATAGGAAAACGCTACAGTTTTTACTACAGTTTTTACTACAGTTATAAAGTTTCAACCAATCTTAATCTGGCCTGATTATTGCATAAATCCCATTTATGTACAGCTGAGCTTTCTCCCAGGTCAGCAATCAAACAAGGGATTGATTCCCGAGTAGCCACTAGGGGTGGGGGGACATTTTAAAAAGCGTGTAGCCACTAGGGGTGGGGGGACATTTAAAAAAATAATTTCTTCATTTATTACCAATTTTTGCAGGTAAAATTGCAAGGAAAAGCATAGTTAGCATTTTCCCCACTTTCCAATGGCCTCTGCTTGTTGTTAGGCTTTTAGTGTTATGAAATGGATATTTAAAATGCTTTTTATATTGCCTTGGATTTGGACTTGGATTAGATGTTATATATGTTGCGAGCTGCTTTGTGAGGCATGGTTCTCAAAAGGCAGATTATAAATCCTATATATAAAGGAATGAAGGAGGAAAGGAAATTGTGAACAAACGTCCCTATCAATTCTTTATTAAAATGTGCTCAGGCTATCTGAGTCTCGATAAAATTGCTTTGGGAGCAGGATCTGGGCTGATCAGTAAAACTCCAGTGTTAACTCTCTGTCTCAATACTTCAGAGCAGGGCCAATACGGTGATTCCTTTTGACTGCTAGAGGATATTGCCTCATGAAGATTCCTGAGCAGTGAGGAATATTGGCAGCTCTGTTCCAGGTGCTCCGCCCATCTGAAGTGAGGTGGATGGTGACCAGTGGTAGACCCACTTTCATAGTGAGACCCCAGAGGGCAGAACACCCTTCTCACTTTACTGCAGGGGTGCCAACTTGAAGAAAATATTGGGGCGAGCAGGTAAGCCCCATCCCACATAATTGATCACACACACACCATTTGAATGGCAATGCTCATCAACTGGGGGGGGGGAGTAGCCTCAAATATTTTATGGGGGGGTGAATGGACCTCATCCCATAGGAGCTGGTTCCTATGCTTTACTGGCACTATTATTGTAAGGTCTAACATTTACCTTTTGTTACTTTTCTCTCTGGTTTCTAACTAATTATTTTTATTGCTTGCTCTGGTTTTTGTGCTTTTATCGACATCTTGCTCCTCTTTTGTTTTAACGAGTTACTTCCTGCCCTTCAGAAACTTCCCCAGAGTGGCTATTCCCATTTCATTTATATGCTTGCGTGTGCTGTTCTTGATTTTTAACATGTTCTTTGTTTGCTTCTCTTTTACTGTTATTGTACTGTTTTTGTATTAATTGATATTTTACTCTTTGCGGCTGACTGCTTCCAAAACTGCTAAAAGTTGGGTATTGTTGCTTTTTAATTACAGTAAATAACGCCAGTGTGTAAAGGACCGGCAGAAAGGTTCTCATCTTTGTACAACTATTGCTTATGCATCAACCAAAAACAAGGGCAACCATAGAAGATCATCAACTTCATGGGTTGACACAATCCCCCAACCATGCTTTCCTCTTTCCATTGTGTAGCACAGCTAATATTCAGGGTCTTTTGCCTTCCAATTCAGCTTCTCTATGTAGAATGAATGAGCCATTTTCTATTCCCAGCGATACCCAGGAAGCATCTCTCTGCAACCTTCCCTGTTTGTCATGGAGAAAATAGGCAACAAGGTTTTCAGGTCGCAACAGCTTTGTTTAATCATGTTTGTGAATTCAATTTGGCCGGGAGGCAGCTCAATTGCAAGGGACTTGTGCATCTTAGATCCACTTTGTCCATCTGAATGTTGATGCTCAGATCAATAAATCAGCCCACCTCTCCATTTCCTTGTGATTAGTGAGAGGAATGGCATTCACTGCTACAAATGCCAACAATTCCTAGAAGGAAACAAATAAAGAAAAGCAGTGACATTTGTCTTAATGCCAATCCAAGAGGAACCATGCATGAGTGGGTGAGCTTTGTGACTGGAAAGGCAGATCAGGCTGCAAGGACAAAGATGCTTTTTTCCATGGAGAAAACTTAGCACTGACCATCATTTTCAGTAGCAGACAATGACAAAATATTTCACTCCATTAATGGATACTTTGTTATTTTACGTTGTCTTTTACTATTTAAAATGTATTTGGCATGGTCCCTTTGGTGATGTATTTCAAGGGGGAAGTTGGGTCTTCAACCCATTTTTGGCTGCACAAGCTGCTATTCAGACATGTAAAACTAAACAAGATGTCAGATCAATGACCAGGTCTCCCACCATTGTTTGTTTTAAAGCTTTAAAAAGTCTGTGATTCATCCCAGATCAGAGTCAGAGCCACAGTGCTATGAGGTGTGGGGAGGGGTGTTACAATTTCCTCCAGGTCCCCTCAAATTTTCCCTGCCTCACAGGAGAAAATACACAGATATAATGCATGTTCATCCACAGGACAAATATCTGCTTTGGAGGAAAAGGATTCTTTAGTAAAAGGCGGAAGATTAATATGATCTGAAGAGAAACCAGAGTATGGAGGAAGGGGATTCTTGATTTAGAAAGCAGCATGGGGTTAACCTCCACACTTAAGTATATAAAAAAACTCCTGTTGGATCACACCAAAGACTTATAATCCAACTTCCTGTCTCCCACAGTGGCCAACCAGATACCTATGGGAAGCCCACCATCAAGACATGATGGCAAAACCTCTCTTCCCACTGTTGTTGCCTAGTGACTGGGATTCAGAGGCACATTGCTCTGATCCTGGAGGTAGAATATACACAATGACTAGTGGCCACAGAGTGTGATATCTGGATCCTCCACACCTGCTTTTAAACTTTTTTTTTTTTTAATACTGTGGGAGACCCACTCATGAATCTCCTATCATCTCATTTAGGTTCACCCTTGGAAATGTCAGGTTCTGAGATGGGACTTTTCTTTCTTTCTTAGGACTGTCTGTGGGTTGACTTCATAAACTCTTGAATACCTGATCTGAGTGATGTATTTCTGACCTATTGACGACAGTATAATGCCTTTATTTTTTGCCTAAACGTTCCCAACTATACTACCTTTAAAGGAATTTCACCACAGCCATACTGCTCAGAAATGACTGTGCAGAACAGTTTTGGAAAAAGATTTTGTGTAAGTCAATTTCTGTAACTTACTGTACTTGCAACCCATGAGCTTCTGTCATCACTGCTCTAGAATGTGATGTTTCCCTCAATGTCTTCCTACCATTTATTTTTATTTTGACTCTAAGCCACCCTCAGTCTTTCTTGAAATACGTAATTGTGTTGTGTGTATGTGTGACAGCTTAGAGAATCTCCAACCCTTTACTATGCTCTGCTGAGTTAGGCAATGACATGGTCCAAACACCTGCCAAATTATACTTGATTAAATGAATTTTTTCTCATTGTAAAAGTACACCGAAAGGCAACATTAATTCTTGCATTAGGAGTTGGTCTCATCTCTTGCTTCCAGAATGAGTAGTTATACTGCTGGGGCTCTGGTGATTTTAGCCGCACGCTAAAATGATCCAATATTTTTGTGGAGTGACTTGCTAACTTCCTTTCTGCATCGCCACACATACTGATGTGCTCTCAAGCTTTTGAATGATGTATTTTCAGATCAGAGCAAAATCCTCTTGCTCCGAGGCTAGAGACAAAATATGGTACAGAAAAAATCTAGAATCCAGACCCACAGAGATAATGGGCTTCTCCAGTCATCTCACTAAAGTGGCATAAAACCTTTGAATTTTTCTTCCCCAAGGAATAGAACTATCCCTTAAGCAAACTCCCTGCTGCAGCTTTGCTGGACTGTGTGCCACTAAAGCTATGTACAAATGCCAGCTATGTACAAATATGCAGCCTCAACCATATAAAATCAACATCCTGATACTGCACTAACTCCTTCCATGGACAACACCATGTCACTGTAGCTGTTGCAAATGCTGAAAGGAAAATACCACGCTGTTGCATGAGAAGAACAAAGGAACACAGGACCCCTGCGCCAGGCTCTACCTGGAAACAGAACCTGGCCACGGGCAACGAGACAACGGCCCTCTGCTGCAACCACACTCTGGCAGCTGGTTTGCTCTACGCAGAAGGGGAATCTTGAGGATTCTTCGACCCTAACCTCCAAATCTAAAAAGACTCCCCTATTAATAGCGGCCCCATCCAAATAGGGCAATGGCAATTATATACATTTTTGGATGTTGGTAGGGGGAATGGCTCTGGTCTTATTGGCTAAATGGAATGGTGCCAACCCCGTACCAAATTTAGGTGACAATCTGTATATAAATCCTTGAATATGCTTCTAATAGAGATGTTACGGTAACCTGTTGCTTTAATAAAGTGATGATTTTGCAAGATGCCGTCCCTCACTGGGACAGAAGGACAGCTAATACGTAAATCGCAAAGATACAGCTCATAAACTAGAACGTAAGTTGATACATGGTGCAAATGGCTACACGTAACACAGGTTCCCAACATGCGTACTAACACAATGTAACTGATCACGGTGCAAATCAATGCTTATTGTGCCTGTTACTGTGCATTTAGTCACCCCAGTCAGCAAGCAACTGACAGATTGCATATTTACTAAGCTAAGGGCCCCTGATCGTCCAATAGGATTGAATCAACTCCTAGGTGTCCATAGACTCCCAGAATGATGCTTATTATCATCTTGTGTGTTTTTGAATCTTTCCCTCCAGGTATATGGAAATGTCTTCGTAGAACATACAAAACAAATGTTTGGTGCACATGGAACCAAAGTTTCTTTCTATTATGTACACCCATGTCAGGTAGCGGACATGTCTTTTATTCCAGGGTTACTCAAGGGAACCAGATACAGTGCTGGCAGGTCTCCAGTTCAATGAACAGGTGTTTAAGCTAGAGGAACAGGTAAAGCAGTTCCTAAGCTTCTTGAAAAGGGGGGGATGTGTCAATTAGAGACCTGCAGCTAATCTTGCACCAAAGAGTTGCCCCATTGTATCAGGAGACATTCTGTCCTAAAGGACCAGGAGCGGCCTTATTCCTTATCTTCTTACCACATAGCCTGCACCAGTGATAGGTCCACTGACACAGCAGATGAGTCACATTTCATTGGGCAGTACTGGAACATCCATGGCTGCCAAAAATAGCTATGCAGGGAGCTTATATACCCCAGTATGCACATGTTCAGACAGCAGCTGTCAGGCTTTGGGGGATCAGATCCCTTCAATGGTGGCAGTCCAGGATCAGTAAAATTATAAAAGTTCTTACCAAGCAATTTATTTACTAATTCACAGAGAACGATGAAGGAATGCAGCCTTCCCTAATAATGGTGTTGCTCCAAGCGAAGTCCCACCCCACTACATCTCCCCTATTTGACATCACTCCTGTGTCGATTAATCTGAGCTTTCTGCCTCTGAGTGCTCTGTTCTAATACCCTCAATGCCCTCCTGGTGCTGGGAGAGGGGTGGTGGTCAGGAATGCTTTCCAAGGACACTGAGTCTGTCAGCTGTCTCCCCCCTGGTGCTTCTTCTTCTTCCTGCTGTTCCTCTTCCAATAGTTCCCAGCTTCTGCCCTCTGCAGCCTCTGAACTAGGCCCTTCTGCAAACCACTGTTCTAATTCTATACTGTCCTCCTGTTCTCAGGAAGGTTCAGGAGAAGTGGGGGCGGTACCCACCATTCCTCAGTCCAGCCCCTGACATCAGCTGTTCCAGTTGAGGAGGCCAGTGGTCAACAGCAAGTTACAAGAAAGATGTCCAGCGATCATTTGCCATACTCTTTTCAGCAAAACAAGTCATTGTAAGAAACTTGTTGCTGAACACACCTGGAGAAAGATGCAAAGGCTAAAACAAATGCGTACAAATGCAGTTTCACAACACACACACACCCCCCACTAGATTTCAAATCACATTTGCTGTCCATGCCACAGAGAGGGGTGTGTGGATATCGTCACCCAATGCTCATTCCCTGTTGTGTTTCACCACACCCTGAACTCCTGTTCATGAAGCTGTCATCTGAGCACCCACAATGGCTGTCTCAAGTGGACACACCACATCTTAACTGCAAAGGGAATGTGGCTTACTTTCTCAAATTGGGTGGTTTGAGGGAAAGTGCACCAAACAGCAATATTTGTCAAGAAACTACAGGATGCCTGTGGGTTGTGGCTAACATCATCCATGCATGGCGTCAAAAGCTAGAGGTGGGAATGCACTGGGGCTGAAGCTGCTGCTTAGACAGCCTAAGTTTCTACCAAGCACCAAGCTCTAATGACAGTTAAGTTTTGCTGAGTACCCCACCCCCTTTTCCCTTCCCTCCAAGGCTGCAGAGCACATGAACTTTCAGATGGCTAGAGTTCTCACCAGTGGAGTATGCTAATGATAAACAACCATATGACCATAATTGCAGAGGCAATGTGGGATCACTGCATGGAGACAGCAGCATACATGCTGGTTCTGATGTGGGCTGTCCTGTTTATTCCAAAGAGCTTTTCCGCTAAATACAGAGAAAGCTTCCGTTGAATGGGATTGCTGTATTTAGGGCATTTTTCCCCTCTCCCCCATAATACAAGGGAGCCTTTTGTTATGACATCTTTAAACACATAACCAAAGTTAAAATTACTCCCTGCAGTATTGCTCAATGCAGCATGTTTGTGAACTGTGTCTCCTTCATTGTCCTCAGCGAATGCAAAAGGGAATGTCAAAGGTTTCGTAAGCTGCTTGTTTCCAGTTAGCAATAAATATATATTTGCTCCTTCTGTTTCTAGTTGGATAATAGCAATCAGACCTGCATGGCGTGTGCTAAACACAGCAAACTCCCAGGCCACAGATAGAGAGAAAGAATTGTAGAATTACACAGCAGGAGAAAGGAGATGTAATTTAAGGGTCCAATGGGAAAGAAAAGCTCTGAGAATAGGAACATGCCGTGTTTATATATAGAATCGCATATATGATTTTGCAAACTCTTCAACTAATCTATGGAGTGGGAACACAGCATTATATTAACTAACTTTAAAATAAAACAAGTTTCAAAGAAATGTTTTAAATTGCATATTCTTTTTTTTTTTTAATTGGAGAAAATCATTGCTGGCATAAAATTAACTCAAGAATATAATTAGGAGAGAGGGTAGAAGTCCAGCAAGACACGTGTGTGTGTGTGTGTGTGTGTGTGTGTGTGTGTGTGTGTGTGTGTGTTTGGAAATGTGTGTGCTACTTTTTCTTATAAAATAAGCTGGAAAGTGGTTATATTCTTTTTATATATAAAGCACATAAAATATTTTTTAGAGAATCCAACCTACACCAACTAAAATCAATTGCATGCAGCAAAACCAACAGCAATATAAAAACAATTCAGCCATAAAAACAGGAGAGAAATAACTTTAACCCAAACCCAAAAGCTACGTGAAAAGAAAGCTTTGAGAGTTCCCAAAAGTGTATAATAAAAAGAGGAGAGGGAGGAGGAAACCAGTCAAACCTCTCTAGGAAGAGAATTCCACAACTTAAGAGCCATAGTAGAAAAGGTTTGTTTCACATCCCAAATAATCATGCTGCTGAAAGCAGAGGGATACTCTGATGCTGAACACAATAGGCAGGCAGTGCTTCAAATATCCTCTCCCAAACATCTTACCACTCAGTAGCACCCAGCACATTGAACTGAGCCGAGAAACAAACTGGGAACCAGTGCAGGTGAAACAAAACCGCATATGGTCAGTGAATCTTGGTCAGGCTCCAGGAATCTTGCCAGCTTTTGTACCACCTGAAGCTTCCAAGCATATCTCAGTTGCAGTACCACGTAAATTGATTTGTGATGGATGCGACCAGAGTATTCTTGAGAGTAGCTAGACCCGCCTTATCCTGGAAGGGGAGCAACTTGCACCCCAAATAAAGCTGGGCAAACACTCTGCTGGCCACAGCAGCCACCTCAGCATCCAGGATCAAGACTTTGTCCAGAGGCTCTCCCAAGACTGAACTTTGAGGAATTCAGATTACAGTGGTACCTCGGGTTAAGGACTTAATTTGTTCCGGAGGTCCGTACTTAACCTGAAACTGTTCTTAACCTGAAGCACCACTTTAGCTAATGGGGCCTCCTGCTGCCGCCGTGCCGCCAGAGCACAATTTCTGTTCTCATCCTGAAGCAAAGTTCTTAACCTGAAGCACAATTTCTGGGTTAGCGGATTATGTAACCTGAAGCATATGTAACCTGAAGCGTATGTAACCTGAGGTACCACTGTATTCAAAAGTGACTAACAGATGTGAAAGTCTTCAGATTGGAAAGTCTAATCTTTTGCCATGGCAAACTGTCCTAAGGCACAGTCGCCATAAGTGACTGTCACTAGGAATTATTGCACAATCACTAGAAATTTTGTTTCTGTGTCAATGACCTAAGTATACACTTACCTAGCCAGTATTACCTAGGTTATGCTAAAGCGAAATGTGAGTAATTGGCTTTGCTGCATGCAAGTAAGGAACTCTAATCTCCCCTCCCTGCTCCCTACCCTAGTTCATAGATTGTTTAATGGATTTGTCCATTCTGTTAGGTATTCAGTCAGCCTCACATTTCTTCTTCTTCAATTGAGCTATTCAGGGGAGATTGTGACTCAAAAGCGGCTCATTTGCATTGTGAAAACTTAACTGGCTATTAAGCATGTAATCTGTTTAAGTGACCAATTAAGGGAGTTAATAATAGGCTTCTCTGTTTCATCAGAAAAGATAATAATTGGTAATTTCTATTTATTTTGACCCCTATCTTTGAGTTAATAGCAGTAATTTTCTTCCATCACCTATTTGTTGCCATGGTTATAGCATCTAATTCCAGGTCACTAGGTACCTGTCATGGAGATAAGAGCAGATTTACTTGAATGCACCCAATTTCTGCACTTGTGGGATTATACAAATGGAAGGAAGCCATGCCACCCAGATATAGTTCTGCCGGTTTCAAGTTTTGCCCTTCACTAATCAAACCAATAATCTGATAATTAAGTGCCATCTAAAATCAAATTAATAATTTTTATCTCTCTGACTACATCTAAAATCCCTTTCAGTCTCCCAAGATAAACCTGCTGTACTCTCATTGCCCTGACCATTATTATAATCAAGCAATGGTTAAAGGGCCCTTTTGTTTACCAGACATTTGACCCCTGAACATCACTCCTCCATTGTCTCTTCCCTGCCCTACTGCATGTCATTCCTTTTCCTGCTTTCTGCATTTTACAGTGCAAGTCTGCAAGCATAGCTTATTTACATTCTGCCACATGCTTAAGTTTTCTGGGCTGCAGTTCTAATAACACTTCCCAGGGAGTGAAAATATGCATAGGATTCATTTGCTCCAGTGCAAGCAATCCTAAATGCACACTTTACCTGGGGTTAAGTCCTTTTAAACTTAGCAAGATTTATTTCTGAGTAGACATGTTTGGAGTTGCAATGTTAAGTTGTGTGCCACTAGGAATTGTGCTGGGTGGGAATGCAAATTCACATCTGTATCAAATTATGCATTATTATTATTATTATTATTATTATTATTATTATTATTATTATCTCACATTATGCATTATTACCAGCTATGTGCACATCAGCCTTCTTCAGCCTGCAAATCTGCATGGTCTTGATGATCCATCCTGCAAGAAATTCTTCTGAAACTGCCACTGTGAAAGAGAATGCTTTCACAATCTTTCAACATATGACCTGGACAGAAAGGAGGCTTCCTCATTGGATGTTGTCATGTTGTTCTGTGAGTAAAAGATGTTGGAGGGAGCCCAATACCTCTGTAGAATTTATATGGCATCTCTATGAGCACAATAAGAAGCTGGACTTATCCACATGATTCACCAAAGCATACAGCAGCCTCTTCTGTACATTCATTTATTCTCCTTCCAGAACACATTGCAGGCAATAGATGGGAGGGAAGGATGGTTTGCTATGAAGTTATGACTTCTGTCAAAATCAGAGAATTGAAATTGACAAGATTTTTCTATTTGTATCCCAGGTTTATTTGCCTTTGTCTTTGAACTCTGACAATGCCTCTTGTTTGTCCATGCGGATGATTAAGGGTGTGCAAGTGTGTGTAGAAACCAGCCTACTCTGCAAACAGGGCCAGATTTAGGTTTGAGCTACTGAAGGTAATGGGGCCCTTTATATGTCCAGCTGTCCTTTGTCAACAACAAATTGTCACCGATTTTTGAGTTGAATATATGGTAATTTATGGACCTAATAGGTATCTAAAGCCATTTGCACATAACAAAATATGTACTGTATGTTAAGTTGTAGGTGAACATATCAGACGACACAGTGATTCTTCAAACAGCTCTTGTTTATTCACAGGCCAGAACAGAACTGAACTGAAGGGTTCAGCCAGCCTGCTTATATAGAGCTCCACTAGAACGCAACAGTAACCATTTTCTGTAACTATCCAATCACTGAACGTCACTTGCAATCCCTTATTTGCAAACGTGGACTTGAGTGAAAACTATCTACAGTATCCACCTGCTGGCCCAGAGTGAGAACTTCAGTACATAACAATGTACATCATAGGAGCCTACACAACACAAAACACTGTTGCTGTATGTAGGATTTATTTTATTTGTTTTTTATCTTATATTTTGGAAATGTACATCCAGGGGGTTTTTTCCTTTAATTTTTTTTGGGGCCCCCAAGAGAATGGGGCCCTAAGCTACAGCTTGTTTAGCTTATATGTAAATCTGGCACTGTCTGCAAAGGTAACATTTAACTTCATTGCTCAACCCATGTTTGCCTCCTGCCCTGCACACCACTGGGAGGTGACACCCCCCCCCCCATGTGGCCCTCAGGCTGGGAAAGTTTTTCAACCCTGGTTTTCAGGGTAACAAATCACAGTGTGGGCAAAGTCCCAATCGCCCACCATTGTAATTTGCCCAGAATCAAATTTGCGCCATGGGCCCTGAGAGACAGCAATGCCTCTGGTAGGAAGGATAATTTTTTAAAAAGAAAGAAACTGCTCAGTATAAGCTTAATATTTGTGTCTGCAAAACCTCTTTTTTAGCTGCATTGTAAAGCTCTGTCCTATCCTGAGGAGTAGAAGGTAACTCACCCAGACCACAGCATCAAATTCAATCTGTGTGACAAAAAAATTCTCTTTGGCTGTGTACACACACTACCATTTCCTCTGTGGCCTGTGCACTCTCGCCGCTGGTTTGGAAAGCAGTGTACAGATGACATTAGCTGGAGTCTAGAACTGCCCTGTATCTATCATGCTGTTTCTTTTGAAATACTGCATCCTGATAACATCCCCTCCCAAACCAGTTTCTATCCAAACTGAGAAGAAGAACGACCTTGCTGCATTTTAAGCCAGTAGCATGTATGCGGCCAAGTGTCCATGAGATCCTTGCTGGCTCGAGAAACAATTATGTTATTGCAAATTGAAATGAGTTCATGCAACAACACCATCCATCTTGATCAAAGCATGGAAATAATTGCAGATTCCAAGTCAGTAATTGAAACTGTCCGGAAAAGTGATGAAACATTGTTTCATTCAGTGCACTACCAAGTTTGGTTGTTTTTTGTTTTAATAGGTTATACGGTCAGGATGTAAAGATTGTGGTTTTGGAATTCTTGTATGCTCTCTCTCTCTCTGTGTATATATATATATGAAGACCTAGCACACCAGTAGGCAAGTCAAAGCCCTGTCATTTGCAGCAGACTGTTGACACAACGTTCCTTCGGGGAAATATTCTTTTCTGCTCTATCTAAACTGCCATTCAGTTAGAAACGTACATTTCTAACTCATCAGTTTTGTAGCAGCTGCTCTGCATAATGCTGGACAGGAAATGCAAATGGATAGAATTGCCTTGCTGGATCAGATGAAGAGTCCAACTAGTCTAGCTTTCTGTTTCCAACTCTGGCCAGTTGGTGCCACTGAGAAGCCCAAATTCCAAGCATGTGGATAGCCCTTCCTTGTTGTCCATCTCCAGTACCCAGAATTCCTTGGAACACTGCCTCTTCATAAGGAGGTCTCATTTAGCTATTGCAGTTAAAAGACCAATACCCCATGAAAGATTTCAGGTAGCAGGACTGGGAAAGACCTCTGATGGAAGGTCTATTTTTAGAGGTAACATTACAAGCTCTTTAGAGCAGGAACCATGAATGCCTTGTGTTACAAAGGATAGGTTGCAATGGGCATTATCTCACCCAGGTTGAGACAAGAGACTGGCCAACAAGGAAATAAGTTAGTAGCCTAGTAAATCAGGGTGGCTTATACTAGGAGGTAGAGAACTTCTTATCTTCTTTGTGCTACCTTCAGTTTCTGTTATTTCATCATGTTTTTCCACTTTCTGAACAAGCCAGAGGGACAACTTGATTTTGCAATCCTATACAGAATTAAGTCCCCTTGAATTCAATGAAGCTTACTCTCATGTAAGTTAGTATAGGATTGCAGTCTTTAAATATTCAGCTTAGCTCCTTATGCCCAAGGTGAAGGAGAGGTCATAGAGACATCTGAATTTTATAGCAAACTGTAGAAAATGCCCCCAAATATGGACACATTTTTCAGCTGGGCAATAAATGGCCCTCTCTTGTTTATTGTCACTGAAACACTCATTCCAAAATATTTTTAATGAGAACTCATGTTATGATGCAATGAACAAATGCAGTGTTTACTCCATGAAAGGTCTGCTATGCCAAAGCAAGGTCCCTTCTCCCCAGCGGGGAAGCCACTGCTGATACAAGCTGTGTCATACTTAGGATGCATCCCTTAAGGCTGCAGTTGTCCAACATGCTCGAGTTCTTCCCAGGAATCAGCCAGGTCAGGACATGGCTTGGTCAAAGGTAGCTTTTGTGGACTGGATGTGAAGATAAACTGGAGCTGTGAGACCTTGCAGAAATGATACTGGAATGGACTGGCAGTCCATACTATGGAAAGGTTATTTAAATAATCACATGATTGTGGAGTTATTGGAAGATCTTCTAGTCAAGCATTTTGCACCAATACAATACAGTGGTACCTCGGGTTACATATGCTTCAGGTTACATACGCCACTAACCCTGAAATATTACCTCAGGTTAAGAACTTTGCTTCAGGATGAGAACAGAAATTGTGCAGCAGCGGCACAGCGGCAGCGGGAGGCCCCATTAGCTACAGTGGTGCTTCAGGTGAAGAACAGTTTCAGGTTAAGAACAGACCTCCAGAACGAATGAAGTACTTAACCCGAGGTACCACTGTATCTGTTGTTTGTTTAAGAGCCCCTCAAAAGGTAAAGGATTTCGGCAGGAAATGACAGGCTATACTCCGATTGGAAATGAAGCCATATGACCACCCTAATAACACAGATGTTCTTCTAGTGATTGGTTGGGTGTTCCACAATTGTTTCACTATAGCTCATCCAGACAGTAATGATATGGTGAAATTGACAAAGCCTCTCAGAACAACTAATAAAGAAGAATGATGTATGGACAGTCCAGTATAAATCTACCACCAATGCACTATAATTGTGTCAATTGTGTCAAGAACATGTTGCAGAATACACCTGCAAGAAAAAAGGAAAAAAGCACTCCTTCTGGAGGGGATCTCAATCAAACTGATAGCCTTGAGTTAAATAATATATAAAGCAGTAGTAACATTTTATGAAATTATGATTAATAATAATACATGGTTTCAGTGAAATCATCACAGAATCCCATAGGCCTAAGTGTTTAAAAAATGACCTGTAAGTATCACAGAGATGGGAAACCTCCAGATGTTGCCAGACTCCAGACTCCATCGTCCCCAGCCATCATGGATATTAGCAAGAATGATGGGAGTTGTAAGTCAACAACATCTGGAGGGCCAAAGGTTCTCCATCCTTGCCTTAGGTGATCATCCTTGCCTTAGGCCCTCCAGATGTTGTCGGACTCCAACTCCCATCAGCCTCAGCTCCTGCCAGCATGCCCAAAAGCCAGGAATTGTAATTCAACAACAAGCCATAGGTTCTCTATCTGCGCTGTAACACATAGGGATGCTGAGAGAGGCAGTTAAAACACCAAGAAACAGTGCGAGAGTGGGATGGACCCAGCTTGAAAACCAGTTTTTGCAGTTTAGCTCATCGCCAATCATTTGTTTCATTATTAAGAGCAAGCAGCCTAGGAAGGCTGTGGGAATTCCTCCTCTTCAAAGTTTTCAAGCATGGTTGGGTAGGCATTGACAGGAGTACTTTAAGGAGGCCCTGCTTCAAGGCAGAGGGTTAATGAGACTTTAAGACCCTTCCAGCTCTCTGATTCTGTGAAATAACCAGAAAGTGAAGCCAATGGTCTGGCAAAGATTCTGCAGCAGTCTGTTCTACTGACAGCTCTTTCTTTCCCATGCTGCTTGAAGATGCCTAGACTTTATCACACTAGGATTCCCAGAATGAGCTCATGGAAGCACATGGAAATTTTTCCATAATTTTAAAAATAATTTAAAGAATCCTTTTTCAGTGGTAAAATTGGGGTGGCTTCTCAGGGGTGGTGTCTTGGCATCACAGTGGAATCAAAACATAGAAGCAGTTGTGGGTTTAAAAAGAGGGGAATTGTGGGGGCACAAGAAAGCTTTTGCCATCATGGCATCTATGGAAGAAGTAAAAAAAGTTTTTTAAAATGAAAATTTTGGGTTTGGAGGGCTGCAAAAAAACATCAGGGTGGCATATGCAGGCTACAAATTAACCACTTCTGATCTAAGTTAACGGGCAACAGCTCCCCTAGATTTCAAGCAGGGTTCTTTGAAGGTGCCCAAACTGAACCTGGGACCTTCTGCATGCAAAGCAGATATTCTACAACTGTGCAGCCCTCCCGCCTCAAGTTCTGCAAGAGATATGGACGCAGCACCTTGGTGGCTAATTGAAAGACTAAGCAGCTCACTTTGTCCACAGACCACAGAGGGATTTGTAAGTCCAGCTCCAGAAAAGGAACTAGGGACAATAAGCAATGAAGTTGGATAATGGGCTATGTTTGAGAGGGTTTTGCACAGAGGTTGGTCCCCAGGGGCCAAATGTGGCTCTCCAAACCTCTCTATCTGGCCCTCAGGAGGACTCTTCCCAAACGACACCCATTCCCAGCCGTACACCCCTAACGGTTCTGAATCACACCCTCCTTGAGCACTTTTGCCTGGCTAGTAGGTTTCCTTGAACTCTGATTGTGCATCTTGCTTTGCTACAGATGGGTGGTGAGTGTGTGTATAAAAGCAAAGTTGACTTTTGATTCCCTCCCCCCTAAAGTCGTACAGAAGAGAATGCCACTCTCAGGTTTGAAAAAAGTTCCCCACTCCTGGTTTAGCCTCCACCTGTAATCTAACTGTCTTTTCTGTCAGTAAATCTGAACAGAATTTTAAAAACATTTTCGGTCTTGGTTGCTGCTGCTCCACTAACGGAAAGTCATGACAAAAACGTGTTCTTTGTAGAACCAGTATACAATGGGCCTTTATTTATTTATTTTTTAAAAAAACAACACCTGATGATTTAAGCAAGAATCTAGTGAAATGGAGTGGTTTCCAAGTGAAACTTTTACTAATTGGCCCAAGATGTTAGTCTCCTTGAAGAACAAGCTCCGAGGTGTGTGTAGTAT
Organism: Podarcis muralis; assembly: GCF_964188315.1. Taxonomy (NCBI): domain Eukaryota; kingdom Metazoa; phylum Chordata; class Lepidosauria; order Squamata; family Lacertidae; genus Podarcis; species Podarcis muralis. The sequence continues at coordinate 67,459,950 of NC_135659.1, read as the reverse complement.
CTGCAAGATTTAAAACTAGCATAAAGAGGAAATTCTTCACAGTGAGAATGATTAATTCTCTGTTGCCTGAACCACCAACATTGGTTTCTTTTGGTTGAACTTTTGCAAAGCAAAATAGGGCATGTTCTTGGAACACCACACCAGATTCTCAAGTGAATTGTAAAAATAAAGTACAGTTTTGTTAAAGTTGCAAAAACACATTATTTTGCTCCATAAACACATTAGGGGAAAGGTAACAATAAAGGATAAGAATGAACAGAAGAAAGAGGAATGAGGGAGAATAAGGCAGAGTGGAAAGATTCAGAAAGGTAGTAGACAGAGAGCTGGTTCCAAAGTAATGCTAAGCAGTTGTTTAGCAAGCTTTGACACAGATGCAAAGAGGAATTAAGAAGCTTCTGGTTGTACAAGAGGAGTCGGGGCAGTGTCCCAGAGCTGTCCTCCAGAGTTAGACCCCAAAAGATGGGCTGGGCTTCCATAAACCCTAGCGTACTTGGACAATAGTCAGTGATAATGGGAATTATAGTCCGGTGCTGCAGTACAGCGGAGGCCTCTCAAAGCTCTAAAGATTAGAAAAAAATGCAGAAAACTCTTTTCCCATGGCATAAAAAGTGATCACTAATAACGCCACAGGTTCCAGGGATGTCACACACACAATCCCATCCTTTGACAATACATGGTCACAAAACATCATGTGCTCATATGTGTTGCAGACAGTGTTTACAGTCATGGACTGTGGGGAGAAAGGCTTTGAGTAAATAAAGTTCTACAGCAGCAATATTTTCCTAGAGAATTGGATTCTTGTGATTAACTATGGTGATATACAGAAAGGACACAAGAAAATCATGCTTTCTCACACGCGCACACCCCATTGACGCATGCTTTCTTTCTGACACCTACCCCCCCCCCCCCAGAACTGAAGCGTCCCTCCTACCCCTGTTGTACAAATCCCCTGAGAGGCTCTGTTGTTGCTTTGTAATTCAAGGGAGATGAGTTAAGAGCTCATCCAGATGTTATGTGGGCAGAAATACCTATCTGAAGCTTAAAAGCCTGTGATTATACTTGCCAACCAGCCATTAAGAAAGAATTAAAGGAAGAAATTATCCCCCATTCTTGTTCCATTACAATAGCAGCTTTGTAATACGCTTGTTTAAATTGCCTGGATTTAATTTTGCTTCTCTTGCTCCTAACACAACGCACAAGACCAGTTTGCTCCATCAAGAAGACCTTCAGAGCTGTCAGGAGAAAAGCCAAGCAGGCAAGGGCAAGAAAACAAAACAAGACCTGAGCAAACAAAGAAGAGCATGTCCTCATTTTTCCTGCTTCTGAAATGCATATGCATATTGCTAACTCTTTCCCAATCGGTGAGAATTCCACAGGCAAAGCTCCAGGAATTAGTTTCCTTTGGATGAGAGAGAACAGGAGAAACCTACTTTGACAGATCCAGAGCTAAAGATTACAGAAAGCATAAACCTGACACCTTTAAAAAGGTCTCAAAGACCTACTTATTAAGCTGTTGCTTTTAGTGGGTAACTTGTGGGTATGTCCTGGCTTTTGTAATGGTCAGGTTGCCGGAGCACACCTGGGGAGGCACACGCAGCCCCCGGAATGAGACAGACCACTCCAGGCGTCTTCCGGATGAAGCACAGCCCGGGACGTTCACAAATCAGTCCTGGTGCGCACCAGCGACACATGTCAAAAGACATGTGCACACTCAATCAGCAGAATACAGTGCTAAGAACTTAATTCATTCTGGAGGTCCGTTCTTAACCTGAAACTGTTCTTAACCTGAGGTACCACTTTAGCTAATGGGGCCTGCTGCTGCTGCTGCTGCGCCGCCACACAATTTCTGTTCTCATCCTGAAGCAAAGTTCTTAACCCGAGATACTATTTCTGGGTTAGCGGAGTCTGTAACCTGAAGCGTATGTAACCCAAGGTACTACTGTATTTCAGAAACAATTGTGGAGTGTGAGTGTAGCATTCTAAGTGATATATTAAGCAATATACTGGTATACAGGACAAAGCAATCATGGCGTCTTCTCACTTCTCCGAGAGAGAGAGAGAGAGAGAGAGAGAGAGAGAGAGAGAGAGTACAAAAGTACAGTACAAGCGGAAGAGAAATAAGACTGGCTTCTGTTCTCACACTTTCCAAGCCTAGAAAGTAAACACAGACATATGATAGACCAATCACACATCCAGCAACGGAGGAGTGAAATGCTGACAAAGTCTTCTTGCTTTATTTGTTAGTATTCACTGTTGTAAACCATTTTTTGAATCTTTCACTGAAAAGTTGCCTGCAGTTTTCTGCTTTACTTATCTCAGGGCTTCCCTATACTGGAGCAAAATGTGGATTTGCACCTATTAATGAAGGGACTTTCACGTGATGTTCTCCTCTTCACAGTGTTGTTCTGGACCCTTCCCCTGTTAAATGTCAGGTTTTCTAATCCTTGGAAAGTCTGAAATGACCAGCCAGGATCATATTTGAAGTAGGGAAAGGTCTGGGACAATACGAGGATAGAGAGGACATTGTGTGGATGCCCCTACATTAATCCCCCCCCCCGCGCGCAGGTTGCCCAGTCCCAGGCACACAGGAGGGCGGAGCCGGTCGGCCGCTTCAGCATCTTGCTGGCTCGGTCGCCCCCGAACTCGCAGCTCAGAGCCGCCCGCAGCAGAAGAGCCCACCGTGGCACTCTGACCGTCGGTCAAGCTCTTCTCCGAACTCAACTCTCAGGCCCCAGACTCTCAGCCTGGTGCCCCTGAGACCCCGGAGCCCAGGTGCCCCACATCCCTAGTGCCTATGGGTAAGGCGGCCCTGATGTGCCACATTTTGCTCCAGAATGGACAGCCCATAAACAGATCCCCAGCTCCAAATAGACAATAAAGCAGCAATTTTGATTTTGAATCAGAGTCCCAAACCAACAGTGTGGCTCAGTCCCTCAGGCTGCTTCCAGTCCAGCTAAACATATTACAGTATTCTCTCCATCTGTGTCCAAACTCAAACAGCTACAAGCTAGTTTTTCTGTCCCTCCCACTAGCTGAAAAGTGTTACCTTCCAAAGGAGAGAGAGAGAGATTTCCAGTCATGAAGGAGCATTAAATGTTCCCTTTTGTTACGTCTCTGACCACCCGTGAGTTGCTTGATCACAGTAATCAAGGCAGCCAAATTTACAACAATATAAAACCTCCCGATTTGAGTTTGCTTTCCGAAAGGGAAGCGTTTTACAGAGAACCGGGAAGGGGAGGGAATGTTATTACTTAGCTAACTTCTATTAAAGCAATAAAATATTTGGCAATTAAACTAGTAGCAGCTACAACCCCACAAGGAAAGAAGTGATCCAACAGGGTGGCCACAGAACGTATTTTCCGCTAACCTTTCATTACTGTAAGTGATGATATCGCATCCAAGTGCAGTGCTTTGCAAATCCAGTTCTTTTTCCAGTGCCCAGGAAGCTAATGACTTTATATGCCCATGAGATAGATTGAGGCACTCACTGAGCCCTTGGTTTGTAGCCCTCAGAACAGAGTAATAATAACCCCTGTAGAAGCCTTTCTACGTGTGACATCCAAATGGAACCTGAATGGAACAAGAAGGTTGTGTTGCTTCTTTTGCAACAGACCAGTGGTCCAAAACAATCTAGAAGGTCTGTATTCAAAGATTTGTCTTGGTCAGTTCAAATCAGTTTTTGACATTGATTCCCAGGCACTCTCTCTTGACTCTTGCACTATAGCCCCATAGCTTCCAAAACTCTCACATCACCTCCCACCCACCAGAATATGCCCCAACTTGTCTCTATGAAGCAGTGGATTTCGCTGTCTGTTGTTTAAGATGCTTCTCCACCCATCTATGTTCAAACTGAGTATTTGTAACTAAACACAAATATTACATAACAGCATATTGTTGCATGACACCTCAAGATTCCAGGGGTGCCAGGCACTCACCCAGGGATTGGTTTCCTTCAAAATTAGGTACAGCAGACATTGTGGTGTCTTTGTGATAACTGGTTTATTTGCACATATATACAACCTGAGACTATGATGGAGAGATTCACAGCATTAACATCCCAAGAGGGCCATGTTTCTCCCTGGCTTTCCAGCCTGCTTCCTGCTTCTAGTAGCTTCTAGCTCACACACCTCAACCCTGGCCCTTGCATTTCTAACCACCAGTGAGTTGAAGGATGGGGGCCCACCCCTTTGCCACCTGGCACAAAACCACTTCCTGTGTTACCTTAATGGCCCATACTTAGAGGGACATTACTTCACCAGGCCTGCCAACCTAACAGTTCAAAAGTATGTCAAAGTGCAAGTAGATAAATAGGTACCACTCTGGCGGGAAGGTAAACGGCGTTTCCGTGCGCTGCTCTGGTTCGCCAGAAGCGGCTAAGTCATGCTGGCCACATGACCCGGAAGCTGTTCGCCGGCTCCCTCGGCCAGCAAAGCGAGATGAGCGCCACAACTGGACCTAATGGTCAGGGGTCCCTTTACCTTTACCTTTACTTCACCAGGAAGCTGGCGTGGCTATTCCAGGATTTGAATCTGTGCTGGATCCAGGAATTAGAAGGGGGCTCAGGCAAACAGCCTACTCCTGGCCTTCCAAATGAAATTAAACCTGGGTAAGTAGTGTGCCCTAGAACTTCTTTCAGCTTGGAAAAACGGGGTGCATGTACATGCATAGCAATACAATTTGAAGATGGGAAGGAAGCTATCTGTTTATACAGAACTGTCAGCTGAAGCAACTGCATTTCTGATGCAAATCAATTGTTCCTACATTCTGATGGATTTGGTACATTTCAATTATTGTTTCCAGCTCTCCATTTTCTTCTCCAGAGTGAGAAATGTACCAAGTTTAATTAATTCTAAGACTCAGTTCAATTTTTTATTTTTCCTCTCTGTGACCCTTATAAATATTGAAAGCGTGGGGAACAAAGAGGGAGAGATAATGTGAGGTTTTAAAATTCCAGACAGGTAGCCGTGTTAATCTATAATAGGGAAAAAAAACACAACGATGCCTGTGGTACTTTAAAGATGAACAGATTGACAGCACAATCCTGTGCATGTTTACACTGAAGTAAACCCCACTGATCTCAATGGAAGATACCTGGGATTAAACCTTATTGAACTCAGCATGACTTACTTCTGAGTAGACATGTATAGACAAAAGATCAATCTTGAACTCTAAAATAACTTCGCAGGAAATTGAAGGTGCCATTCAAAGTATGCAGCTAGGCAAATCTCCAGGCCCGGATGGGCTTACCTCCAAATATTATAAGACTCTGAAGGACTACTTGATACAACCTTTGTTGGAGGTATGCAACCAGATTATGGATGGGAAGAGGGCACCAGAAACGTGGAAGGAAGCTTTCATCACATTGATTCCTAAGACTGAATCTGAAAAGACCCAGCTTAAGAACTACCGTCCCATCTCACTCCTGAATGTGGATTACAAAATATTTGCAGACATTTTGGCAAGTAGACTTAAAAAGGTCCTAAATGAAGTAATTCACAAGGACCAAGCAGGCTTTCTCCCTGGCAGACATTTATATGAAAACACTAGAAACATTATTGACATTTTGGAACTCTTGCAAACTAATCTTAATACAAGAGCAGTGTTAATTTTTATTGATGCGGAGAAGGCCTTTGACAACATTTCTTGGATGTTTATGAAAAAAAATTTGGAAGGGATGGGAGTGGGACGGGGGTTTGAGAATGGAATAGAGGCAATTTACTCAGAGCAAAAAGCTAAACTGATAGTTAATAATGTGGTGACAGAAGAATTTAAAATTGAAAAAGGAACACGACAAGGGTGCCCTCTATCCCCTCTTTTATTTATATCAGTCCTGGAGGTGTTGCTGAACATGATTAGGGAGGACCGGTTGGTACAAGGGATAGAGGTCGGAGCGAAACAATACAAATTGAAAGCTTTTGCAGATGACTTAGTTCTGACACTACAGGAGCCAGAACCCAGTACAAAAAGAGTGCTAGAACTTATAACAGAGTTTGGTCGGGTTGCGGGATTTAAGTTGAACAAACAAAAAACTAAGGTTTTGACCAAAAATTTGACATCTACAGAAACAGAGGGGTTCCAGAGAGAAACAGAATTAAGTGTGGTTAAAAAGGTGAAATACCTAGGGATTTATTTGTCTTCCAAAAACTTGAATTTATTTAAAGACAATTATGAAAAATGTTGGTTGGAAATTAAAAGGGACTTAGAGATTTGGTCAAGATTGAAACTTTCCTTGTTGGGAAGAATTGCAGCTATAAAAATGAATGTATTGCCGAAAATGTTATTTTTATTCCAAACCCTACAGATCGTGGACAGAGTGGAATGCTTTGGAAAATGGCAGAAGGATATATCTAAGTTTGTCTGGCAGGGCAAAAAGCCCCGAATAAAGTTTAAAATACTAACTGACTCAAAAGAAAGAGGGGGGTTTGCCCTGCCGGACTTGAGGTTATATTACGAATCTGCAGCCTTCTGCTGGTTGAAAGATTGGTTTTTGTTAGAAAACACGGATGTCCTAGATCTGGAAGGTTTTGACAATGCTTTTGGTTGGCATGCATACTTATGGTATGACAAGGTTAAAGCTCATAAATTGTTCAAAAACCATATTGTGAGAAAAGCAATTTTTGCAGTCTGGATGAAATACAAAGACTTACTAGAGAGTAAAACCCCGAGGTGGTTATCACCGATGGAGGCCAAGGCTCGAAAAAGGCCCAATATGGAGGCCAAATGGCCGAAATATTGGGAAATAATTGAAAAAATTGGAGACAATTGGAAGTTGCAGAGCCAAGACAAACTAAAAAATAAGGTGCGAGACTGGCTACATTATGCTCAAATTCAAGAGGTGTTTAAGATGGATAAAAAAGTTGGTTTCCAGGTGGAAAAATCGAAATTGGAAACAGAACTATTAGAACCAAAAACTAAGATACTATCGAGAATGTATAACTTGCTGCTTAAGTGGAACACACAGGAGGAGACAGTTAAATCTGCCATGATAAAATGGGCACTGGATGTGGGGCATAACATTATGTTTGAAGACTGGGAAAGGTTATGGAACACCGGAATAAAATTCACGGCATGTAGTGCCCTGAAAGAAAATATTATGAAAATGATATACCGGTGGTACATGACCCCAGTCAAGCTAGCTAAGATATATCATCTGTCTGATAATAAATGTTGGAAATGTAAGGAGGCAGAAGGGACATTTTTCCATCTCTGGTGGACCTGCCCAAAAGTGAAGGCCTTCTGGGAAATGATTTACAATGAACTGAAAAAGGTATTTAGGTATACCTTCCCTAAGAAACCAGAGGCCTTCCTGCTGGGCATGGTGGACCAGAAAGTGTCAAAGAAAGATAGAACGTTGTTTATGTATGCTACCACAGCAGCAAGAATTCTCATCGCAAAGAACTGGAAGACACAAGATTTACCCACGTTGGAGGAATGGCAAACGCAGTTGATGGACTACATGGAATTAGCTGAAATGACCGGCAGAATCCGAGATTTGGATGAAGAATCAGTTGAGGGTGATTGGAAAAAATTTAAAGACTATCTGCAAAAATATTATAAGTTATATGAATCTTAAGATAGTGCATGTTATTGAAAATGTTATGCTTTAGCAAATATGATTAAGCAAATGGTAAAATAAGTTACAAATGAGAAAAGAAGACAAGTGAACCAAACATATTATGTTTATTTTAAAGGTATCAAAAGTGAGATACAACATATTGAATGTGGAGACATAATAATTGAAAGTTGTAACAAGGTTTGAAATAAGGTAACAAATTGCTGATAATGTTATTACAAAGAACGCAGCTTTGGAAGGTGTGGGGAAGTCCAATGTTAAAAAAAAACAAACCAAAAAAATGTTTCTTGCATTTGGTCTTTTCTGTATAATTTGAAATGTACAAAACTATGAAAAGAAACGCAATAAAAAATATTATAAAAAAATAAAATAAAAAAAAGACATGTATAGGCTTGCACCGTTGTGGTGGTTAAATGTCAGAAAGATGGGAGGTCTGTTTTTCTGTGGAGAGTTTACTAAGAGTGACAGGAAGGCATTGCATTTCTGTTGATGAAAAACCAGAAGATGTGAAGGTAAATCAAAGGAAATATTAGAGTTATTGAGAGGCCTGTTAGGGAAGTGAATGCTAATACTAAAATCTAGCCTGTGTCTGTAGCCTGTATTGGAGAGGAACATGTCCATGGAATAATCACCTGCTCTTGGTTTTGCTTTTTAGGAAACTTGGCTTACATTTGTGTTGTTCTCTCCAAGACGATAATTCAGTGAGTTGATCTATGATCTCCCAACCCTTCTAGTTTTCTGTCAAACTGAGACACTTTGTGCTAGAATAAAACAAATTACTGCAGCTAGTTCAATCACTGTATAGTCTGGGTTCTTTCCCAGGCTACCCAAGGCACAGATAAAAAGCAGATAATGCAGGCTGTGCTCACACCCCTGTGTACTTTGCACTTACCAGTGCTGAGTTTTTAATTGATGTTCACATGCTATCCAAAATGCATACATTTCCTGTATTTTCTTATGAATGTACAAAATATATTCCTCTTCTCCCATGCCTTTGGCTAATTAAACCATATATGGCCTTTTAAATTGTGGGTGGGGGCGGGTTGGGTTTTTTGTTGTTGTTATTATGGTATGATTTTTTGTGTTTTTATACTGTAAACTGCCTGTGATCTTCAGGTGTGCGTAGGTATAATAATAATCATAATCCATTCCTGCCAAGTAAACCACCAGGGGCCCGCTTCAAACTCGAGCCAACAATGGCTCCTTGGCATTCTGCCTGCAAACACACCCTTGCTGACCCACTTAACCTGCTGTCCTGCCTCACACAGAGGCAGCGGGGAGCATTATGATGCTTCAGAGAACAGTACTTGGACCCTGCCATAGACAGATGCAGAATAATCCATTTCCATAAGGAAACGTCTGTTGCCCTTAATAGAGAGAGACTGGTTTTCAGCCCTCAAGCAGAAGGGTTCTGCTGAGCTTTCCCAAATTCGCTAGCATTAACTGTTCAAGCCCTGGTCATTCTTATCCAAGCCGACAATAGCACCCCGAAGTCCTGCTTCCCAGGATCCTGCTGTAAATAGGAGAAGACAGAACTCCAAGGGCCATTGTCACTGAGGATCTTTCCATGAAAATCTGGGGAAAGCAGTGGGGAAGTCCCTAGCCTCGCTAATGATGAAACAGACCAGCATAGCCAAGCTGCAGACGTCTTGGTTACTGCTACCTGCTGGTTCCGTTCTAGGTGGGATGCTCAACACTGTTTGTGAGCATAACAGATTGCAATTGGCATAAAAGGAGCTGAAGATCCCTATGGACTGAGGCTGGCCTCTTGTCCACTTTCACCCAGTCAGTGAGATGGCTGTGGCTTGGATAATCTGGAAGTTTACACAACTTTATTGAATAAATCTCCAGGTTTAGAGGCAGTAGGCCACTGAATACCAGCCACTGGAGAACAACAGTGGGAGAGGGCAAATACCTCCCTGCCCTGCATATGGATTTCCCTGAGGTATTTGCTTGGCCACTGTGCAAAGCAGGGTGGTGGACTCAATGAACCTATGGTCTGATCCAGCAGGGCTCTTATATTCTCATTTGTTTATTATTTTGAAGTTCAACTTGTCATTTATTTCAAATGTCTTTTTGAGTAGATCACCTGCATAATGCTTATGTAACTGAGCATTGCCACTTCTACCCAGCAGTCTAATTCCAATTACGGAATAGGTAGTTTACATTGCATTAAATGTATTGGCATTTCCTCATCTACTCCTTTCAATGATTCATAGAATTGGCAGTCGGCAGTCTAACACAACTCCATAGCAAAAGGTTTGAATGTCAAGGCACCACCTCCCTACAGAAAAGCTTATGTCATTGATGGCTACCTTTTCAGTCTTGGTAGCACTTGAGCATCCCCAACCCCAGCACAGGGTCATCAAAGAGGAGTGGAGTACGCAAACGGAGAGCATATCTTTGCAAGAGAAGGTACCCAAAGACTTCTGCAATGTCAATGTTGCCTTCAGCATGATGTTTCATTTAAGAACATAAAAAGAGGCTGCTGGATCAGGCCATTGGCCCATCTAGTCAAGCATCCTGTTCTTCCAGTGCCCAACCAGTGGGACTGGGACAGTTGCCCCCCCCATCAAGTTAAACAATAGAAATACTTAACTAACTTACCAATCACGTCAGTTCTGTCGTCCCCCCCCCCAAAAAAAAAAAGTCCTGCCCTCCCCTAACAAAAATCCTGGCTATGCCCATGAAACTGGAGTAGAAAGTGTACCTCAAACACAGCTGAAAATATATTAATTTATTTATTCAGTATAGTGAGCCTGAGCCTGCAGAATCCCCTCCCAAATGAGATTGGGAAGGCACCTTTCTTGCTGAACCTCAGGCAGACAGCTAAGACTTTCTTGTTCCAGCAGGCATTTAAGTCGATGTTCGGTTTTATGATCATTTTTTTTTATCCTGTTTGTATGGCTTGTTCTCATCCACATCACTTAGAAAGGCAAATAATTAAGCAGTATATAAATGCCTTAAATACCAAAAGAGCACTTGTGGTTTCCAGGATCTGGTATTCAGAAGCAAGACTGCCTGTAACCATGGATTTAGCCCTTACGGATAACAGCTGGCAATAGCTCCTCTATGGATTTGTCCAGTCCTTTTTGAAAGCCATCACTGCTTCCTGGAGCAGCAGATTCCATAGTTCAGATGCTCCTGCACCAAGAGGTCTCTTAAAGTCGCTCATGGACAAAGGAAAACAAACCCTCTTTGCCCTATGTTGTCCAGATTCCACATGGGTGTGATATTTCTGTGCTTTTAATAATTGAAGAGAGCTTCCCCTCCAGTGCAGTATTAACTTAGGGCAGGCTATGCTGCTTTGACAAGACCATAGAGCAGCATTTCTCAAACTGAGCCAGGAACCACTATTGGGCCTCAGGGACATAACCCCCTTGCCCCATCAGCAGTTGTGCTGTGGCCTAATGACAGCAGCAGCACAATGCAGGCATCGTTCAAGGACATGTGTACAACAGGAACGAGTTGAGAGCAAGACTTGAGAAGAGGAAAGGGAAAAGAGAGGGGGGGAGAGAAAATGGGCAGGTGGGTGTTAGGGAAAGAAGAAGAAAGTGGCCGATGGACTGAGGGGATGGTAAAGGAGACAATTTCAAAATAGGGATTAGGTATCAATAGAAAATGATTGCAGTAATTGCCAGATGGCTCAACTGAGCTCTGCCTTGAATCTGTCACCATTTTTCAACAAGACCTGCCCCTGTGTCATCAATTTTCTGAATGGCAAACCCCCGTAACCTCAGTGGGTCCTGAGAAAACAAAATTTGAGAACCCCTGCCATCGAGTCACTCTTGCAAATCTTTGCCTGTTGTTGTTATTGTTTAGTCGTTTAGTTGTGTCCGACTCTTCGTGACTCCATGGACCAGAGCACGCTAGGCACGCCTGTCTTCCACTGCCTCCTGCAGTTTGGTCAAACTCATGCTGGTAGCTTCGAGAACACTGTCCAACCATCTTGTCCTCTGTCGTCCCCTTCTCCTTGTGCCCTCCATCTTTCCCAACATCAGGTTCTTTTCCAGGGAGTCTTCTCTTCTCATGAGGTGGCCAAAGTATTGGAGCCTCAGCTTCAGGATCTGTCCTTCCAGTGAGCACTCAGGGCTGATTTCCTTCAGAATGGATAGGTTTGATCTTCTTGCAGTCCATGGGACTCTCAAGAGTCTCCTTCAACACCATAATTCAAAAGCATCAATTCTTCAGTGATCAGCCTTCTTTATGGTCCAGCTCTCACTTCCATACATCACTACTGGGAAAACCGTAGCTTTAACTATACGGACCTTTGTTGGCAAGGTGATGTCTCTGCTTTTTAGGATGCTGTCTAGTTTTGTCATTGCTTTCCTCCCAGGCTAATTCTTTGCCTATTAGACTGCAATTTATATCCTATCAGAGGAATGGGGTCTTCAGGGCTCCAGGAAGCACAGAGGGTCAGTTAGAAGACTTACGTTTAATAAAACACTTCTTCTCTCTCCACCCCCACCCCAATTTTTAATACATGAGGAATTGATTGGGAGACAAACGCAGAGCAGTTAATAAGCCTTGCTGAGCAAACGAACACAGTCCACAGGGCATACCAGCCTTTCCAGGAAAAGTTTGCCTGCAGTTCTTCAGCTCTACAAAGCATGCACATCTTTTCTCTAAGTGTGGCTATAAATTGACACATATTGGAAAATTCATGTGTGGCTGGAAGGCAAGGGAAGATGAAAAATGCATGGAAAATTAAGAAACCAAACAGTGGTTTAAAGAAGCCTGGAGTCTGCTCTGCAGGAAGTCACTGGAGGTGTTACAGAGATATACAGACAGGAAGATTTTCAGTCCAGCGCCAAAACAGACAATTTAATCTAGAGCTGTGCACAAATGGCCTCTCAAAATTCTGTACCCTGTTTGTGGGTAGATAAAGGGGAAAGGACCATTTCACAGAGACGGACGAATCTGCCTCTTTCTAGTCCATGTCGCTTCTGTGCATGTGTTACCCATAGCACCATCCCATCTCATTGTCACCTGAATCTGCATTTCCCCCCCCCACACACACACACACACTTAATCTCAAGAATACATAGTTTAAATTTTCCTCCCAAAATAGGTATCAAAATTTTCATTGCCTCTCAGATTATGCTGCTGAGAACTGCTTTGCAATATTATTATTTATTATATCTGTTGGCCACTTTCTTACCAAGATCAATTACATTAGACATACAGGCGGCGGCCCCCACTTACACAGGGTTTACATTCCAGACTCGCTCTTGCATAAGAGAACATGTAAAGTGGGCAGCACCCTCTACGAAACCTCCAAATGCCTATTTCCCCCTCCTCTCCAGCTCTCTCCCCAATCCAGACCAAACTATCTAAAGTTGAAGCTTTGGGACCGGCTAGAGGATGCACAGGAAATTGGATGCTGCTACTGCACTGCTCCACGTGTCAGCTGTTAGATGGGGAGGCTGAGCAGCCTAAACAAAGCCCTGCTGCACCTCAGCTCTCTTCGGGGCTTCCTCTGCCCACAGTGATGTCCTCTTCAGGCTCCAGGGAGGGTCTCCTTGCGAGTCATGAGGACTCTCCAGCTCTTTCCCTCCATTTCTGGGTACGATTCTCTTTATTTATTTATTTCCCAGTGTCATGCATAGAATGTACATAAACGGGTGCGTGGGTGGGTGTGGCTGTACATTAAAACAATTAAAAACAACACTAAAAACCTAAAAACACAGTGAAACAGGTAAAAGGTTAAAAAGAAACCACGCAACTAGGCATTCAGAAAAGAGTGATACCTGTTGGACAGCAAAGTTCAGATCCAAGAGGGCCATATGGATAAGCAGGAATATAAAGGAGGAGACAGACCCTGAAAACCACAATGTATGTATATTATTTTGAAATTTTAATAAATTGAGGGTTTTTTAATGAAAAGACATCAAACTGGTAATTATAGAATTTATTACTATTGTCTTTTTACTGCCAGAGAAAGGCACGTGTGGGATTCTCTGCCTAAGGTACCAAAATAACTAAGCCAACCTTGGGCACTATACTTTCACTTGGGTGTGGGAATAGCATTTGCTGTTCTTTCACAGGCCACAAAATATATTGAACTGACTGCATTTAATCCAGTACTGCCTTTGTCCTTTCACTGAATTCCACTGCCATGTTAAGGGTTTGCCACTATTCGCTTTGTCCTTTTTTATATAATTAAAACATACTTGTTTACTTGATTGTACAAAGATTTCAGTAAACTCCTTTCTGAAAGATGGTCATTTGGCTGGGGTTAAGAGTTCAGCACACCCACCATGAGTCAAGTGGAGAAATTATCCAACTATGAGAAGGCTTGTTGCGTTGTCGAGTTAATTTGCAGGTCCCTTTTCGAGGATCAATAAGTGCTAAAAGAAGGGTCCTTTTTTTAAAAAAAAGAAAAGTGGATAGTTGCAAATAATTAGGACAATAGATTTTGCTCCCATGAGGTAAAATGGATGGATTCAGTATTCTGTGCCAAAAAAAATCAAGTCACCTGAAATAAAATGAAGCAACAAGAAAATGACTTATCAAAATTATATGGAGTGTGATAGGCAGAAGTCACACTACAGTGGTACCTCGGGTTAAGTACTTAATTCGTTTCGGAGGTCCGTACTTAACCTGAAACTGTTCTTAACCTGAAGCACCACTTTAGCTAATGGGGCCTCCCGTTGCTGCCGTACCGCTGGAACACGATTTCTGTTCTCATCCTGAAGCAAAGTTCTTAACCTGAAGCACTATTTCTGGGTTAGCGGAGTCTGTAACCTGAAGTGTATGTAACCTGAGGTACCACTGTACTCCCATAACAACAGTAGACACTGTAGGAAGCCTTGTCCAATGGAAATGACATCCCTCTCCTAATGTATTTTATATAAGTGATTTGTACTGGTTAATGTCTCCAGAAACCTATACCTAAAGGTTTTTGTGAACAATTTGATTAGATTCCATCTATTAGAACTCGAAAGGCATGTTTTCCATTAGAAAACAGTACTCAAAACATGTTTCTGCCAAACCTGTTTCAAGGACACAAAGGAAGGCAGCTAGATTATAAACCAGCCAGGTTTCAAGTTTCTCAGACTGGCTTTGTTTTTCTCTAGACAGAATTAGTGCTGTGCTGAACCTTTCAAAAGGTTCCTCTCCTTCAGGTAGGGTTTGGGGCAAAATAAAGTTGCCAGCAAAGAGGCCAGGGCGGAGGAAGAACTTCGTTGAACTTTCTGGTGAAGGAGGGGGAAGTTGGGATGACTTAGAATCATAGAATTGTAGTGTTGGAAGGGACCCCAAGTGCAATCTAGTCTAGTGCAACGCAGGAATGTCAACTGGATCATACATGACAGGTGGTCATCCAGCCTCTGCTTAAAAACCTCCAGTGAAGGAGAGTCCACAACCTCCCAGGGGAGTTTGTAATATTGTATATTTTATTGTTTTAATATGTTGCTCACTGCTTTCTTTTGGTCAAAAAAAACTGGCAAATAAATCAATGTGGCTATAGCGTTGCTATGTAATACAAGGAAATAGAGTGGCATCACAGTGTCTCTTCCAGGGCAGTAGGTGTGTTTGCTGATGCTGCTACTGCTGCTACAGGTAAAAGCCTTCTTCAGTAATAAACAGATCCTAATGCACCATGAGCCACATAGGACAACTTCAGTACTGTTCAACTCTGCAACTTGGGGAGATATTAATGTTCATTGGAATTAGCATCTTGGTAGCGCTGAGATGTGTCAGTCTGTGAAAACCAAAAAGAAAAAAAGTAAATAGTTTAAGAGAAATGAGCCTGAAGAAGGGCCATTTTGGCATAAAAATCAAGATCCTCCAAACCCTTGTGTCATGCAGGTTTCTCCTACCATTTCTGTCAATGAGTGTTTCTCCCTCCTGCTGTGTAATCTTCCCACCCTCTGTGTAAGCAGTGCTAATGATGAACATTATCCCATAGCAAAGCACATCCATCTACGCCCACGTGCGTGAAGAAGCTAGCAATCGAGTACCTTGTTTATAAGTCACCTTTGATATTCTGCTTGTACTAAAAGCACGCAAGATCTGTGATATTATAAAATATGCATAGGTTAATGGGGAAATCAGACACATGAGCTCTGCCAAATGCTTCATTAATGCTCATTCTTTCTCAGATCAGAATAAAGTCTAGCACAGAAATATTCACCCTTGTAATTTGATCGATTCCCCTCCCACCCTCATCCTGGTGGTCCTCACTATAACTGTTCTTCTTTTATCTGAAAGCCACCTTGAGTCCCTGTCAGAGAAAAAGGTGGGGTATAAATACATTTTATTTATTTATTTATTTATTATTATTATTATTATTATTATTATTATTATTATTAATGTTATTATTGTTATTGTTATTATTATTACAACAAAAACAATTTGGCTGGCACTGGGAGCAAGCTCTGCTTTATCTGCAGTCTAACGGGACTTCTGTCACCCAGAAACCAACTTTGAGATAGCCATCATCTGTCTAGTTCTCAAAACAAAGGACATTAATGCTGCAACCCCAAACGTACAAAGGAGTAAGCCCCACTGAACACGGTGTGATTGCTTCTGAGCTGTTAGCTGGGAGGTTGAAGAGCCTCAGCATAGCCCATCTGCACCTCCAGATCGTGAGGAGACCCTCTTCAGAGAAGATGTCCAGGGTGGGTCTCCTCATGAGCTGGAGGTGCAGAGGGGCTTTGCAGAAGCTGGTCAGATCTCTCGTCACACTTCCGGGGGCCACCAGAGAGGTGCCAGAACACCATTCTGGAAAGTTCCAGCTGAAAAAGTGCTGGTTGTAAGTACGGTAAGTAAGGAGGCAGGCAGGTGAGGGCTGGTTGAGAGCAAACTGAGGTTTTTTGGCCATTCATCCTAACAGGCCGGCCGGCATTGATGTGACATATACAAGTGTCTGCATTTCAGTGTTAGGAATTCATGTAAGATTGTTTGGTCATTTTTATATATTCTATTGACCACAGGCCCTCAACTTCTTCTTTGTAAAGTAAACATTTTCACAACTACGCTACAGAAATACATGAAGTTTATTTAGTGCCTTGACTTTATTTATTCTTTTGCATCTATTGATTGACCAGGGATTACATTCTCTAAATTTGGTTTTATCCTCTCTACCTGGTGATCCCAAGGACTAAAAGAGAATTTACAGAGATCAGTCCACTGTTTTAACACAAACACTTCACCAGCTAGATTGCCACAGGCCAAAGGCAAGTTATTATAGAGGTGTCCTTGTGGAACTTTCATTTCCAGCACATTTGTCAATGTCTAGGCCTCAATATGTTTTTGGAAGTGATGCAAGATACATTTGCTGCCTTTTGCTTTGCAAAAGTACAAATTATATTTATGGGGAAACACTAGGGTTGCCATAGTTTTTGAGCTATTTTTAAAGGAAAATCTCAAAAAAAAAAATCAATACTTCCACATGCCTGGAAGACATTTTTAGTGATTTTTGGAAATTTTGCTCGGACACTATTTCCAATGGACAAATCCCAGATATGTCCAGGATGTCCCAGACACATGATAGCCCTAGGAAACACTAAATATGTGGGGAGGGATACAAGCCACAAAGGTATTTCAAGCATTACTGAAGTACTCAGTGACCAGGGAAGGCAGACTGACTTTTGCGAGAGGGAGGGTGGAAAATGAAAGAGGATAGGGAGGGGGAGGGGAAATGGAATGGAATGGAATATTCTAGCATTGGCTGGATTAATGGTTGGAACCCTGAACAGGAGCACTCCACTGTAACATTTTGTTGCAAGTCCCACTTGTTAAAACTCATTCCTGCTATATGATCAGTAGCTCTAAAAGGGGTGCGTCCATAAAAGGCTTGATAGATTCAACCCTGTATTGATTTTGTGATATTGACACTGACACACACACACACACACACAATGCCTGTTGAGTCCGTCACTGTATTCTCTTTGGTGCCTGCTAAAAACATTCTTGTTTAGACAAGCCTATCCAGATGCTTGAGGCAATTTTAATCTGCTTTAGTATTTTAACTTTTGTATGTTTTAAAGTTATGGTTGTGATATTTTTTTTCTTGATTCTCCTGTTTTAACATTTCTCAATCGCTTTGAGGTTTTCTACAATCAAGCAGCGTATAAAAAGTTGATGAAATGAATAAATAAAAGATGCAAAAAGTGATGCAAATTTGTAACAGACTGTATGGAATACTTTCAATGATTTGATCACTGGTAAATGAAAATCTGTGGTCATGTTTGAAACGGGTAGTTAATGAAATGTTGGCTAGTGAAATTGAACAAATATTCAAATAAAAGTTAAAAAATAAAGTTTCAAACATTTAGTTCACCTGCTGCTTGATTTATAAGGGGTGGATGGGATTGATTGCTCAAAAGGTTTTCAGTCAAAGCATTTAACAGATCAGCCCAACTACTGTGCGCAATGAAAATGCCAGAGGAATAAGCATGGTGCTCTGCTTGGCATGGACGGTACTTTGAAGTATCTGCAAGGTAAACAAATAACCTTCCCCTCTATGGCCCATCGGTGGGAGTCAGGAATGCAGCTTCATATCCAGTTTGTTAAAATATACAAAAGGTGAAGGGATGGAAAGCAATATTCCCCATGTGTCTCAAGGTGCTCTACCTGCCCTGTTGCCATGCCAACAGAGCAGTGTTAGATTACACTTTCTGAATATTATGTGGAATATGGCAGAAATTGTGTTAAGGGGAAATTATAGAAAATTGCTGTTTGCCAGATGAAAAATATTATTAGAAGGAATTTGTCTGAGAGACAGAGCAGAAGAAAAAAATAATAATCTTAGAAATAAGAAAGCCCATGTCCTGTGGTGCAATGGGTTAGTACCTCCGGCTGTTAACCAGAAGGTTGCTGGTTCAAACCCACCCAAGGATGACTGTGGGCAGGATGCCTGCATTGCATGGGGTTGGACTAGATGACCCTTGGGGTTCCTTCCAACACTACAATTCTATGATTCCTGTCAGAGAAAGATAAAGCCCTATACGGCCTAGGATCCTTGTACCTACGGGACCACCTCTCCTGGTATGTCCCACGGAGGACCTTACGGTCTTCAAACTAAAACACCTTGGAGATCCCAGGCCACAGAGAGGTTAGGCTGGCCTCAACCAGAGCCAGGGCTTTTTCGGCTGTGGCCCCAGTCTGGTGGAACGCTCTGTCACAAGAGACTAGGGCCCTGAGGGACTTGACATCTTTCCGCAGGGCCTGCAAGACAGAGGTGTTCCACCAGGCCTTTGGCCGAGGCACAGCCTGACCCCCTCCTTTGGCAACCCTCACAGAACTCTAACCCAATGGTTGCCATTAATTTGATTCTGAATTGATTTTAGAATGAATTGATTTTAGAATGTATTTCAATAAATTGATTGTGATTTTATGTAAATTGTGTTACTTTTACTGTTGATAGCTGCTCTGAGCCCAGCTTCAGCTGGGGAGGGCAGGATATAAATAAAATTGTATTATTATTATTATTATTATTATTATTATTATTATTATTATTATTATTATCTCCCTGTGCTAGGTGGTTTCTCTAAAAAAAAGGGAGGAGCTAATAGCCAGGAGAAAAATTCATTGCACTTCACACAAGAAACTAACACAAAGATGGGGAACCTGTGTTCCTGTAGAAGATGGTTGGACAACAACTCCCATCATCCATGACCATTGACCATGCTTGGGTTTGATGGGAGATGGAGTCCAACAACATCCAGAGAGCCACTAGTTTCCCTGAGCTAAAGGAGCAGTCAAAGTAAGCAACTGCAGTTTGTCACTCATCACCAGCATAAGAGCCAGTGTGGTGTAGTGGTTAGAATATTGGCTTAAGACCTGGGAGACCAGGGTTCAAGTCTTGGGCCTTGGGCCAGTCACTGTCTCTTAGCTTAACCTATCTCATAGAATTGTTGTAAAAATAAAAAAGGGAGAGGGGAGCTCCATGGAGTAAGGGTGGGATATAAATATAAAAATGAATCAAAGTATAACTGACATAACCCAGGGTCCGACTGCAACTGTTATGGGATATTATGAATAGCTGGAAATGCTGAGAAAGTATGATGTGTGCATACACACACACACACACACACACACACACACACACAGGTTTTACTCAAAACACTCTTGAGATGGAACTGGACTTTTCTCTGGTTAATGCCAAGATTCCAAGATGGTGGATGGAACAGGATATTCCTGGTAACCAGCCACACTCAACCCTTTCAGCGGATTAAGGTGGGGCTGCCACCTGGGAAAACTTCCTCCATGTCCAGGACAGCCACTGCATCTCTTCCCTCTGACTGGCAATGTTGTAGGTGAAGGGAGAAAGAGATCTGCTCTGTTTGTAGCCTTAAAATAATTCATAGGAACTCAACAGCAACAGTATCATTCATGCATGCATGCATTCATTCATTCATTTTCCCATTATACCCCACACTTCTTCCCATGTACGAAAGTGAATTTTACATTCATTATCTGCTCACTCTTTTATCTGGCTCTGCTCACTCCTGGATTGTGGCCCTTGGGAAGTTGCCCAGAACAGAATGTGGCCCTTAGGCCAAAAAGGAGGGTTCACCACCACAATTTAAAGGAACAGCAGATCACAAAGCCTACAGAGGAGATGAAACACCCTGATTATCCTGGTCAAGCCCTTCACCCATGCAGAGGGGTCTGGAGCCCTGCCTGGATGTAAACATGAATGACATGGAAGTATGCCTTTGTGCCCTGTTTGTGCACCGCCATGCTTCCCTGGTGGGACGCGGGTGGCGCTGTGAGTTAAACCACAGAGCTAGGACCTGCCGATCAGAAGGTCAGCGGTTTGAATCCCCGCGACGGGGTGAGCTCCCGTTGCTCAGTCCCTGCTCCTGCCAACCTAGCAGTTCGAAAGCAGGTCAAAGTGGAAGTAGATGAATAGGTACTGCTCCGGCGGGAAGGTAAACGGCGTTTCCATGCGCTGCTCTGGTTCGCCAGAAGCAGCTTAGTCATGCTGGCCACATGACCCGGAAGCTGTACGCTGGCTCCCTCGGCCAATGAGCACTGCAACCCCAGAGTCAGTCACGACTGGACCTAAATGGTCAGGGGTCCCTTTACCTTTACCTATGCTTCCCTGGCAGTTACCAAATGCTGAAAGAAACCACCACCCATGTTTCTGTCACATCGATCAGTAGCAAAGGGTGCAAGCACAACTCATGGCCTTTTATTGTAGCAATAAAGTCTTGTGCATTTTGCTTACTCATGGGCTCATCAGGTTCAGCTTCAGAAAATGCTGAGGAGCAGGAGGCGGGAGGGACGGCAACCAGACCATTCAAACCATTGCTTCCTGTGTTGTCCGTCTGCTGCTCTTCCAGAGTGAGCAGGAGAAGGTGGGGGGGGGGAGAGCAAAGATGCAGATAATTGCTTACTTGTGCACATTTATTCCTTTAAAATAGCATGCAAATTTTAAATTGCCCAGTGCAATTGATGGGACTGTGTGCAAGCGCCTAGTTTGAGGAGCAAATGGCTCTCTCCTGCTGCTGACTTCTGTAGGTCCAGTTAATTTAAATGTTAATATCACGTGATTAGTTCCCCTGCTGCGTGTTAAGATATTCATGAGAAAGATCTAAATAGGTTGCAATTCCCTCCCCAATCACACCCACCCTCCCTCACCCACTCATGCCTTTGATTGCTTAGCTAGGATTGCTGGATGAAAGTGTGAGCAATTTACTAAGCAAAGATTTCTTTGGAAGTCACTGGCAGCACAGCTCTTTTCTTCCCTGTCCCATCCCCACCCACCCTATTTCACACTTCTGCAGCAATGCCCACAGACAGCCATTTATGATTTATATGGTTTTGAAGACTACAAGGGAAATGTTTCAAAGACAGGATGCTAGTAACCCAAGGCGATCCTTCAGAGCCAGACCTGAGCCTATGTACACAAGACTGGCTAGGGTTGACATCATTCAAAAAGTAAAATTCCTGACACCTGCAAAGTCGTTGTTGATATATATATTTTTAGGGAACCACTCAAATTGTTGAAATCAAGGAGGGGGCTAGGCCCCCTCAAAATTCCATGGTTGCCGTGCACGTGTGTCGTGCTGATGTTTGGAAAGTGATGGGGAAATGCACTGTAAGGTATGAGATGAACAAACAATTAATGGGAAGATGTGTTAACAAATCAGGATGCAAGCTAACCAGAATGAATGCAGGATAAATGCTCATTGTCATATAACCACCCAGAAAACAATTGGAACGATTGTTGAACAAAGACTAGGCACGGTCTAACCGCTACATAAGCTTTGTGCAAGCAAATCAGGAAAAAATACTGAATAAACAAGTCAACTGGAGAAGCCCTGTGTGCACACAGTATTATTAGTACTTCCTAGAATGACATTGTTTGGCAACTTCCAGAAGGGAGGCCATGTACCCTATCCCTCTGAAGCCATTCCTTAACATTTCCTCCACTACTGTGATATATATATATATATATATATATATATATATATATATATATGCTTTCGTAGATTTTCACGGGTACAGGAATGCAGGTTTTGGTGTCCTCGGGATACCCGAGGACACCAAAACCTGCATATATATATATATATATATATATATGCTTTCGTAGATTTTCACGGGTACAGGAATGCAGGTTTTGGTGTCCTCGGGTGTCTTCCCGTGTAAAAGTTGGGGTGTCTAGGCGACGTTTCGACGAGGTCTCACTCGTCATCTTCAGGCTGGTGCTTTCGGCTTCTTGTTACTGGAACAGAGCAGGATCTCAGTGTTTGAGTTCCTATAAATACTGTTGAGGAGGTGTGGTGTATAGCCTCCAATGTTCTGGGCAGAGAGGAAGTTCCCAGGCTAGTGTGCCTTTTCTTCTTTTGTTCCTTAATTGCTTGAGGGATATCTTGAGTGATTTCTTGAGTGATATCCTGAGTACCACTTAGGTGGGTCATTAGGTGTGGATTAGTTGCTAAAGCCTTTGTGTCTTGACCTCTTGAACTTTGTGAAGAGTTTTTCTGAGAAGATGGCTGTACTGCACTTAGTTGTGCTCTGGTTTGGCTTCGTGTATAGGGGCGAGCTGTGGTTTTGTGGCCTGTGCCAGCCAGATCTGTGTAGGGATTGCAGGGGGGTGCAGCATCCGGAGGTGCCACCATGGTTTGGCTACTGGATGGTATCTGTAATTTATCTGTGGAGAGGGTCTGGGTTTGGGTCTGGTGTGGTTGATTGGTGATGGCGTTCTGTGTGCCTCTGGATCTGGTGTCAGTTTTTGTGGGGAGGGCTAATTTCCAGATGTCTGGCAAGCGGGATGTGTCGTCACGCTTGTTCATGTTGTGAGGGTGTTTCTCTATCTGGAAGCCATAGAGATAGAGAAACACCCTCACAACATGAACAAGCGTGACGACACATCCCGCTTGCCAGACATCTGGAAATTAGCCCTCCCCACAAAAACTGACACCAGATCCAGAGGCACACAGAACGCCATCACCAATCAACCACACCAGACCCAAACCCAGACCCTCTCCACAGATAAATTACAGATACCATCCAGTAGCCAAACCATGGTGGCACCTCCGGATGCTGCACCCCCCTGCAATCCCTACACAGATCTGGCTGGCACAGGCCACAAAACCACAGCTCGCCCCTATACACGAAGCCAAACCAGAGCACAACTAAGTGCAGTACAGCCATCTTCTCAGAAAAACTCTTCACAAAGTTCAAGAGGTCAAGACACAAAGGCTTTAGCAACTAATCCACACCTAATGACCCACCTAAGTGGTACTCAGGATATCACTCAAGAAATCACTCAAGATATCCCTCAAGCAATTAAGGAACAAAAGAAGAAAAGGCACACTAGCCTGGGAACTTCCTCTCTGCCCAGAACATTGGAGGCTATACACCACACCTCCTCAACAGTATTTATAGGAACTCAAACACTGAGATCCTGCTCTGTTCCAGTAACAAGAAGCCGAAAGCACCAGCCTGAAGATGACGAGTGAGACCTCGTCGAAACGTCGCCTAGACACCCCAACTTTTACACGGGAAGACACCCGAGGACACCAAAACCTGCATATATATATATATATATATATATATATATAAGCTTCAGGATTACATTTCAAGCATCCGATGAAGTAGACTGCATTCACAAAAGCTAACGTCACAAAAAGGTAATGTTAGTCTTTTAAGGTGCCGCAGGGATTCCTGTTATTTTCCAGCAAAGCTATGGGAAATATTAGTATAAATGAACTATAAGTTGTTCATGTCACATATGGTTATATATTTATTTTTTAAATGTATACCCTACTCTCCGAGGAACACAAGCCGGTGAAAAAGTCACAGTCCCAAAACAATATTTCAAATTAAAACAGCCCCCATGTTAATCCCAACCATGAAAGCCACAAGAAGAAACAGCATAGTAATAATTCTAATGCAGCTCAGCACTAGACAGAAAAACAGACTCTTTTTTTTTAAGCCACCTCTTTACCAGCTGCCTAGAACCATAAAGTGATTGAGCATGGTGCACCTTGCTTGGCAAGATATCTGCAGGTGGGCAGTAATTCAGAAAATACCCTATCCCTGGTTGTATGAACCATGGCTCATGAGATGAAGAGAACTGGAATGAGGTCAGGGATGCTAAATGGAGCATACAAGAAGGAACACATAGAAGAAGGCAGCCCTTGGGCTATCCAGGACTGAAGCCATTAAGACTACCAGCCATGCCTGAATGATGGTTTATGCTTCCAACAATGCCATTGCTCCAAGAATTAAAAGATAAAAGTAATCAAACTCCTAAAGTCATCAGCCACAAGAGGTCACTGTAGACATGTTTCAGAAGTCCAGTCAATATGTGCTACACTTATGGCAGCTTGCTAAATTCTGAACTTTAAGGGGAAACTTTTCATTGCGACAGGCTTTATCACAGTTCAAGGACACATTCCAGACAGGCAAAAAACATTCAAGGAAGGTGCTAAAGATGGCCGAAGATGGCTGTGGCTTGGAGAGAGTCCCAAGGGCGAGACAGAGAGGCTTTGAGGGCTACATTTGACCCCTGGAGCTGAGGTTCTCCAGACCATCTGATTAAAATCTGCCATAACTGAATTATGGTGAATCTATGCTGCTTCGTGTCCCATTTTCTTTTTTCCTTGTTAATTCCATCTCCCCTTGCCCCGCATTGCAAAGTCATGCCCTAGTTGCTTGTGTCAGTATTCCTGCATGTAGGGAGCTCAATTAGCAATTTCCAACTACATGGAGGGTGCCAGCAGTAGACCAATTATTTCCATCATAATGGGTCACAAGAACCTTAGAGTGTGGGTGCCAACAACTCAGAAGTGGCAGTGTAGCACACAGTGCTAATGAACGGCTGACTTCTACTGGGAACTGACAGAAGAAAAGAAACACCAGCCTTTTTTTCATTTTCTGTCTATCCATATTAAAAGCATTTTGAACCACTGCATTAGCCACCAGCTCATCACTGAAGAGAACAACCCCACAAACAGCAGCCTTTTCCTGGCCAAGCAGAAGGTAACTTGCTAAAAAATTCATTTGAAGGGATAGAGCTTTGCAGCAGTTCTAATAAGCAGGCTGGATTAAGCTGCAGAGCAATGAGTCTGGATCCCTGACTGGGAGCGAAACCAGCTCTTTTATCTAAACATTTTCTCCCCTGATCGACAAAATGCTGAGCTCAGCAATTAAGAAGCTCCGAGGTTGGGGAGGGAGGTGGTAGATGTTGCTCTTCTTTCCCTCTGTGCCTCAAGGCTGGAAGCGCAGAAATTATTTGGCCTCAGGCCACTTGCCAGCATCTGTTTACAACATGACAAAAGCCCTTGACAATGCTGTCAAAGAGCAAACTTTAGCCTCGAAGGACACAGCCCCAAGAGAAACAGAGAAGTGTGTTTGTTCCTATTAGAAGAAAGCTAAGTAGGATTGCAACCTGGAAACCATGCCTGTCTAAAGTCCTACCAGCTACAATTCCCTGCACATTTAACAAACGTCAGTTCCTAGGATTATTTAAGGTGAGCGCTTTAAATGTGCACTAAATGTATAGTGTAGATGTCTACCCCATCAAAGGCATAGGTTGCCATACATCCAGACCTAGCCAGGATTTGGCCATCGTAGAGAAGCGTCTGGGTGGGAAACGCTGCAATTTCCTTTTGAAAAGCTCAACAGCTTTGGGCAAAAATCTCAACAACTTTTGTGTCAAGATTTTCACTTTTTGAAATATGGCAACTCTAGCATAGAAACTTCTGCCAGGTTGGAAAATATAACAGGTAGTGGAAGGTGGGGGAGAGAGTTTTCTTTTTACCCACAAGCACAAGTGGCCATTTCCCTCCTATTTTCCCCTAGATGGAAATTCCTGGACCACTTATACTCATGGGGCTTAGAATACCAAAGAAGGAATGGTCATTATCATCCTGCTCTCCAAGCTTCAAACCCACAACAATCTCCCACCAGGCCCCAGAGTCTGGGATGCACATAAACCCTGGTCATCCTTTTTTACTGAACATTTGTGATTATTTTGTGCTCTTTATGCAATTGAGGTAGCCACATGCAATCTTGCATTCAATGCTTTATGCACTTGAAAAAGGTTTGGGCGGTCACACTGCTTCACTTCCAGTCAGTGCATATCCCATAACTTCCTGCAGACTTTATATACCACAAATGTTCTGGTTTATTTTTGTCCTGCTTTTCTTGTGTTATCACCCCTCCAGACAGCAATAATGTGCTGCTCGATGAACAAAGCAAAGTAAAATAAGTCCACCACTAATGCACTATTATTTGTGTTAATAACATATTGCAAAAGACATCCACAATAAGACATTAGTCTGGAGGGGGCCTGGGGCACACCAAGGGAGTAATCCACACTACGTCTCCACACTTGCTGGGAATTTCTTGAAGCCAAGCAATTCTCCAGCCAAGCTGTTGCATAAATCTCTCTCCCCTCTTCTTCCCTGCCTATGTATTTGCAATCAGACCTTAAACTTGGAGAAACTGAAGATGCAGCCAGCCAAGAAACTGTGGAAAAGGTCCCATTGGAACTTCTGCCTAAAGTTTGCAAAATGCTTTTTCTGAAGTTCAACCGGTTCTTCTACCTTGCTAGCCCATCTCCACCATCCACCCATCATCTTTTCTTCAGCTAACTTGCCTCTTTTGTTTTATTGGAGTATTTTTTGTGGTTTGTTTATAACCTTCCATTCTTCCACCATGGAAGCCAAGACAGTGTGCATGTGGTTCCTAGGCAGTCTAGGGCTGTGCCTCTTTGGTAGAGCATATGCTTTGCATGGAAAATGTCCCTGGTTCAATCCCCAATGTCTCCAAGTAGCAGAGGCATAGCATGGGGGGGGTGCCTTGGCCCCAGGTGAGATTTTGAGAGGGGGCACAAACAGGCGCCCCCACAGCAGGCTCCTTCATTGGAACCCAGCTCTGTGCTAGAAGGAGTTGTGCCATGACTGTGGCACTTGTGCCTGGCACAGCTCCACTTCTGACCCGACAGCGGAGAGCAGCCCTTCTTGGTCATGGCAAGGCGTGCCCAGCTGCAGCAGCTCTGTCACTGGGTCAGGTGTGACCCGGTGGTGGAGAACAGGAGAGTTGGCTGCAAGGCACCTTGCAACCAGCTGCAGTAACTCTGCGGCCAGGTCACATCTGACCTGGCAGCAGAGAGCATCCCACCTCGGCCAAGGCGAGGTATGCCCAGTCGCAACAGCTCCACCTCCATTGCCAGGTGAGGCCTG
Organism: Podarcis muralis; assembly: GCF_964188315.1. Taxonomy (NCBI): domain Eukaryota; kingdom Metazoa; phylum Chordata; class Lepidosauria; order Squamata; family Lacertidae; genus Podarcis; species Podarcis muralis. The sequence goes on along the minus strand of NC_135659.1, from coordinate 67,432,722 downwards.
GCCCAGCAGCAGAGAGCAGGGGGAGAGGGAGCGACAAAGCTGCCACCTGCTCTTCTCGGCTGTGCCCCAGCCATAGCAACTCCGCTGCCGGGTCCGCTGCCCCTTTCCTACCCTGAACTGTGGCGTGTGGGAGGGCAGCCTCTGGGCCCTGCTTCCCTTGTGGTCGCGCCCCAGGCAGCGCGGGCATACGCTCCGCCGCTGCCAGGTAAGGCTCAGACATATCCCATCTGGAAATCTGGAGAGCTGCTACACATCAGTGTAAACAATACTGAATTAGACAAACCAATGGTCTGACTCTGTTCCTACTGTATGTCCCTCCCATCCAGGTACTGACTCCAGCCTGCTTAGTTTCAGCAAGGTAGGACCCTCACAGTCCATATCATACACAATTTTTCCATTCTGGGGTCTGCGGTTTTGTTTTTATGTTGTACTTCATCCTGGTATATGTACAGATGACGAGCAGGTTAGAAATATTTTTAAGGGAAAAAATATGGCATAAATCCTATTCAGTTCAGGAATCCCTACACACGATTTAATCCTTTTATGGTTTGGTTTGCAGCGATTTTCCAAAACTGACCTCTGCTTTTCTAACTCTTGTTAGCCTGATGGGTGCAAGGCCTACTCAACCCACAGTTTGGAACCTAAGAGTTTGGCTGTTTTGCCTTCCTGGGAGGATGAGCCATCTATTAGGCAAGCAGAAGTAGTCAAGCTGGCAGGAGATTCTCTCCCATTTGTGGTTGCATTTTTAAGACAATGGAATGATTCAAGCCAGGACTTGGCAGATGTGAGCGAGTGTTTGTTAAAAAAAAAAAAATCTTGCTGAAGAGAGGGGGCTGAGCCCTACAGCTATTTCCCTTCCTCCCAGCAGGGAAGGGAAATACAGTCTAAGAAGAAAGTTGAAAGAAAACTTCTGTATATTCTGAAAGACCTGATGCAAACAACGTGTCGATAAGCTGAGGCAGAAGAGTCATTCTTGGTGGCTACAAACAATCATTTGCCTACCATGCAACATACCATGGTGTGCTTTTGACTATAGGTAATGCTGACCGTCTGTAGCAAATGGCCACATGGTGAGGGAAATGTTAACACATTTCCTTCAAGTGCAGATGTGTCATAAAATTCCTCCTCCCAATGGTCAATTGTATGAACATTGTACTTAAGAAGCAAACCAAATGTGGCATGGGCAATCCGTGCTTCGGATTTTGTGTAGTTTTCTTTTACTAATTTGCAGTCTGATATGGCTACATTGAAGATCATGGAAGAAAGAAAAAGTTCAACTACAATTTCCAGAATTCTTTGAGGAGGCGTCATGTGCTTTAAATGTATGGTACACACACAAACATAGTCAGTGTCCACAGGTTGGGCAAGCTGGAGCACTCAACAAGGCCTCAGCCAACAGCCAATAGCATCCAGAGGTCACATAAGGTCCATTCAGGTTAGAGGCCAGACACCTTGCTTTCAACCTGGATTTGCCCCAGGTGAAGTGGAAGCATGCCCAGTGAGAAATCTGGAACGCCCTCTTACCCCCACCCCCACATCCCCCACTCTGTCTAGGCCAGGGGTGTCCAAACCTTTTTCAAAGAGGGCCAGATTTGATGAAGTGAACATGCATGAGGGCCAAAGTTGTTGAGCTTTTTTTAAGGAGTTAACCCCAGAGTTATTGAGCTTTTTTTAGGATTTTAACCCAGAAAATAAACGGACTTTAGACATGCCTGGCCTAGGCCATAGCCATAGCTGTCAACTTTTCCCTTTTCTTGCGAGGAATCCTATTCGGAATAAGGAAAACGTTGACAGCTACGGCCACAGCACAGGACACAATCATTGTTAGGTATAATTGTTGAATTGCACACTGACATGGATAATGCCAACATGTGTAATGCTGAAGGGTTTAACATTGGAAAATTCCATTGTGGTATACTAAAGCTAAAAAAGAGCTTTCTGAGTTTCTAGCTGAGTCGATGTTCTCTCCTCCTTCACGTGAGTGTTCAACCTTAGGTCACATGATTAAGGTATTCAATTGCAAATTTTGAAGGGAGTTGCCTTTGTCTTTTGTTCCCAGGCACAGTGAGAGAAAGATGTGCTAATAATGCCTCTCCAGGAGAAACAGCCTCAGGCTGGAATGTAGGCTGTACGTAAAGAGAGAGAGAAAACATGGAAGCTAGGTCTGTTTAGATTTATATAATATTTCAGAGATGATGTGGAGCCTACGCTATGTCTTATGGAGCTATTTGGGTGTATCATTGATTTGTTCTTGTACCAATTATGAAGTTCTTGTTAGTAAAGCTTTGAATCATGTTTACGGGCCTGGACCATTTTTATTCCCAAAGGAGTCAGCATTTATGCATCCAATTGCTTCAGGCAGCGCAATATTAATATCTGCAATAATCACACCCTACAAGAGAGTTTTAAGAGGTTTCCTTGTTAAAGGACATATGGAAACCACATAACTAGCATTAGGGACACGTGGCTTAAAACACATTTTCTCAACACTTATCAGAGCTGGTTTGTGGGAAAATGCATCAGAATGCAGTATTTCAGAAGAAATGACAGGATAGATGTGGATGATGGCAAATGTTGGAGATGTAGTGCTTCCCATACAAGTGGTGGGAGCTTAGTAGATGCAAAAGTAAATGGGAGTGTGTACACAGCTCAGTTAACAAAGAAAGAACCCAGAGGCAATGGCATGAGAAACAGAGCCAGAATTAGACAAATCCAGCAATTAGTAAGAAACTGTAATACAAATGGAAAAGGAGGACAACCTGAAACATGACCAAAGGCTCTGAATGCAATCAATTCTCATTGACTTTTGGAGGGAACAGAACAGCTAGATAGGAAAGCTGGGAATTGGAAGAAAGCTGACTTTGTTTTCGTTGTGAGAGATTTCAGGCAAGCCAATCTCAGTAGCTTTCATGAGCGGCTTTCTGTTTAGACTAATCTTTAACAAAGCACTAACTTTCAGGCAAACAACAAGAACCACCACCTCAGAAGAGGGCCACAAATCAGAGAGATCTCAATATGAAGGCTGGGCCAGAGCAGCTCCCTCTAGTATTTTCAGCGGCATATGAACAAAACAAAACTAAAACCGATACAGACATATTCTGATTTATAGAAAGGAGATTTAAATAGAACAACAGAAATAATAAGGTACAACAAGCAAGGAGGAAACTGCCACCTGGACTGTCCAATTAAAGCTTCTGGAGGGCAAAGGAAAGCAATAAGAAAAATACGTTTTACATTCTTGTTAAATTAACCAAACCCTATGGGATTATTATTATTATTACTGCAGTGCCTGGCCTTAGAGTTATCATGAGTGCCTGCTCACTGCCTCATTTGGGCAGGCAGTTTAAGATCCTTCTGGGCTGTCATTCTGAAAAGGGAGGCATCTATGAAATAGGAGGGCTGCCGGGGTGATGCCAATTTGATTTCTAAGGCAGTATGGAAATGTAGGGGGGGTGCCCCTGCTTCAAAAATAGAGCTGATTAACTCTATTCCCCAGTGCTTTTTTATGTTTTCAAGCATAAGGTTCCCCCCCAGCCTAAAAAATAATAATAATCCAATTTTAAGTGAGCTGGGGGAAAAGAAAGAAATGGCGAGTCCTCCCCTCCTCAAATGCAGGCAATTTCTGCATTAAAAATGTTTCATGTATCAGGAAGTCCAGTCTACTCCATGCTTGCTGGTTTTCTAAGGAGCTGAACATGCTATGTGCATGAGTAGGCAGCTGAGTCGTATCTGCAGGGAGGCAATGGAGCATGTATCTGATGCGCTGTCCACCAGAGCTCTAGGCCTTTCTCAGACTTCGGTCTTCTTCTTCATCTCCATGCGGTAAATAAGCTGATAGCCATCATCCCAAGCATAGATCTGCCTCTCTTTGGGGTTGTACTTCATGCTGGAGTGAGAGCCGTATCGCTTGGGGAAGTAGACTAGGGGAGCATCTTCATTTGCCATTGAGCCGCTGACGTCAAAGACACACTGGATACGAGATCGGCTGGGCAGTCGCGTGTTGTACACCACATAGAGCGCACCACAGATGACAAAAGCGCTCTCTGCATTCTCCCGGGGACATGGTGTGTCCCACATTTGCTCAATGTCCAGGGTTGCAGGGTCTAGCTTGGCCAGTTCAATGTTTCTTTCATTCTCTTGTGTGGCATAAATAGCCCAGATCCCTTCCTCGTCGGCCACCAGATCAATGTAGTTATAGGATGAAAGACCAAAGACAGGGATCTGCTCCTCGGCAGGGAAAACTGAACTATCCACAATAGTCTTGTTGGCCAAGCTAAACTTGATGACCTGGAAAGTGCCGTGTCTTCGGATATAATAAAGATGGCCCCCATATACCAAGTGTCCAGTGCCGACCCATGGATAGGGTAGCTTGATGCGTGCAGCCTTTCGTGTAGCAGAGAAGAGCGTGAACTCTCTCATTCTGGGGAAGACATACACGGTGTCATTGCTAGTGCCATCAAACACATAGATCTTCTCTGAATTTCCCACTGGGTCTTTGGTCCAGAGTCCAGCAGTGCTGCCAAACCGCTTTAGGATTTTCATGGCTTTCACCTGGGACACTGTGTCACTGCAATCTATAAAGAATAGTCATAGGATAGTTAACAGTGTGCTTTGCTCTCATTCTCAAATCTATAGCACAAAACTGCAAAGGAATCGTTAAAAACAGTGTACAGACATGTGAGCAAATCACAAATTCCAGAATATCTATCCTATTCAGAACCTGATGCCTTAATTCCTACTGCTCCCACCCCTTGCTAAATCTGAGACTGATTTAAAATTGCATTTCCATTCATTCAGTTGTATTGTGAAGAAGGTTGGTGCCTGAAAAGCAGTGTGTGCATAAAATACAAACATACACACATAAAATGTAAAATATAAAATATACTACCACCCATCCTCTTTGTAAGCTTCTTGCAGACATCTGGTTGACAAATAGCACTAGATAAGACCAAAGACCTGTCTTCAAAGTGTCTCTTGCATTATGAAAATTGCAACTCCTAAAGTGGTAGAGACATTTGTATTCGCATTATATTCACAGAAAGAATTAATCCCATGTGGAAGATATTCTCCCAGTCCTGCTAATTCTGCACTTTTCTCTGCATGGCTCTCCCACGTGAAAGGGAACTCAATAGATCTTGCCTCCTATTCCTCCCCCCTCAAAAAACATGCACCCTTTGGTGGACCAGGGGAACTGCCCTCAAAGTCTCAAATCACTGTTGAATTGAGTCTAGACTTGCTTGCTTAAAAAGCAGCCTAAACAAGACTTGGCCTTTTAGTACTAATATAGCAAGCTGTTCCTGATTTATTTCTGGCAAACTGAATTGATTCTCTCCTGGCTTTGGCGTCTCTACTACATTGTGCAGCTTAGCTCTAGCAACAAAGCTTTCATTACTATCTGTCTTGCAAGTCACTTATTTCAATAGCTGATTCTGCAGCAGAGCATACAGTTTCCATTGGCCGTCGCTTAAAACACTGAAGGTTGGGACTGAGTAGCCTCCTTGACCAGTTCTCCTCAAGGGCTAAGCTGCAGGGAGAAGGTGGTGGAAAGTTGGGAGTATATTACATAGCTGTGCAGAGTTTCACAGCTGCTCCTTTCCTGATAAGGGATCATCACTGCATGGATGAATTATAGGTCTATCAATGGCAATCTTCTATGGCAGCAGCATCCATATTCAGAGGTTGAATACTGCTCATTGCCAGATGTTGGAGGAACAAGGATGGCTCACTCTATCTTGCTCTGTTTGCTTGCTTTGCAGATGCAGATAAATACTGCTAGCAATGCTTACTTGAACCAAGAACATTTGTATAGAAATTTATGTTTTGTGAGAATTATGTCCCCAGAAATGTATTTATATACATGTTTTCATGCAGATGACGTGTGGAATATGGTGTGATTTGTCTCAAGGGCGCACAACAATGGAGTCTGTTCCAGCAGCAGAAGAAATATACTCTCCCAGCTTCTCCAATCACTAGCCCAAATGGAAAAGCCTTTCACAGGGAAGTCAGATTTGTGAAAAGCATTGGAGGAATCGCATGACTCACAAAACATTATGCCTGGGAGGATTGCTCACTTGCAATGGCTGGGATGTGTTTTAGATACCGCAGCTGCAATCCTGCTCACAGTCTGCTTAAATCTGATTGAAGCCAATGGGACTTCAGCAGCCTAACTGTGTGCAGGATTCTAACCTGCTATGTCACAAACTAACTTGTTCAAGTACGCTAGTCCCTTATTTTATGGGAAGTAGCTGCTGCACATATATTGCAAAAGATCTTCCTTTCTATGTCAGGGATAACACATTGTCCCAACATTCAATCTATAATATTTTCCATCCATCCAACCCAACTGCTCAGCCATTGCTATTGAAATTCCTGTGTAGACTGTAGTTGCACCGATGTCACAAATCCCTATTGGACAGTGCCTGTGACATTGTTTAATAATGAATTACCCTGCTCTAACCTACTCCACTCCCTACATCATTTGGCGAGCATTAAATGTTCATTTGTTGTTGTTTTTTTAAAAAATATTTAAAGGCTTTGCAGTTCCTCACAATGCATATCCACTTCCCTCCCTCCCTCCCTCCTGCTGCAGCAATGCCTCCCCATTTTGCTGCCCTCAGGACTCTTTTGCCCAAAAAAGGGCAGGAAAGAAATGCAATAAATAAATAAAGGTTTGCTAAACAGAAGAGTCATTTTGCGAACAAAGAGACCCCTTCTTCCTTTTCACAGAACCTTCGCAAATTTCATGCTGCCATTTTTAAAAGGCCTATCAGTTCACCGCTTCTATCCAGAGGGCGGAGGGTGTGTGTGCGTTGAAATAGAATTCCAGCTCTAGACTTCATGTGATCTAGTCCCTTTTAAAAAGTCACATAGCAATATGGGCTGTATTCCTCTCCCCAAAACACAGCTCTCTCCTCTGCAACTAATCATGGATGTTTCGGCCATGGGGACAAAATATAGCACTGATGGTCAATGCTGAGGGACTTGTAGAAGAATCACACAAAACAATAACAACAACAACAACAACAACAACAACAACAACAACCATTGAAGCCTGCCTTGCAGGATCATCTGGCACGGCCATTAGTATGAGTGCATGCTGTGAGGTTGACCACTCACCTGTCATTTTGTCATACTTCTCATTCTTGCGCATCTTGGCATTGGCAACTTGATTCTCCATTAGTTTGTCATCCACCTCCACACAGGGCGGGGCAGGATTTTGAGTTTCAAGGTAGTCCACCTCTCGCTCCAGCCTGTCCACTCGCACTGCAGTGTTTTCCACCTCTGAGCGAAGTGTCTCCCGGTCTTTCTCCACTGACTCCAGCATGGACAAAACCTTGTTCTTGAAATCCCTCAGCTCAGTGGAGTAACGGCTGCTCTGATCATGCCACTGCGTGATCCGCTCCTAAGAGAAGGAGGAAAGAAGAGAAGGCACCTTAGGAATGCTTTGGAATGCAGCTGCATGGGGAGCAATGCTCTATCCAGAGGATTGGGGGGGATGTCCATCCTTGACATGCTAAACTATTATTTATTATTATTATTATTATTATTATTATTATTATTATTATTATTATTATTATTAAAATTTATATCCTGCCCTTCATTCGAGGATCACAGGGTGGTTGGCAGTATTAAAAAACACAAAATTAACCTACCCAACCTGGGACTCTGGTTGCCATGTAGAGTCCAAGTTACATTTGTCTTGACAGATTGCACAAACATCTAAAATCAAGAATCAGGCTCTCAAAATTGTAAGCTTGGCTTTAAAGTCCTGGCGTGTTAAGATGCCTGTTCATTTTGAGATGTTCTCATCTGCCTTTTGGATTCTTAGCCATCCCTATGCACTCTGCAGTTACATTATCAAGACTTTCTGCAAACACATGCTTGTTCCTAGAGATAAGAAAACGCCATGCCTTTATTTTAGATTTAAAAAGCCTTTGTCTTGACACTTTTATTACCCTATCCTCCCAGTCAGTGAGTGCTCTGCATCCAGCTACCGATGCTCTGGATAGCTGCTGCAGGATTCTCAGATGAAGTTAGCTGATAAGCATACAGAGTGCTGTAGAACCAGTGAGTTTTGAAACAAAAGATCCAATTATGTTCTAAGGAGCTGCGACACTATGGAATGAGGAGCAAGGCTTTAAAGCCTGGCAAAACGTTTTCAGAATGTCTTGCATTTCCACACAGGGCAGCCCAAGAGTTCCAGATCTACTACCCCAGACTCTCAAAGATCAGACCACCTGCAGGCAATAACCTTCCTTAATGGTCAACAGATAACGGACAACAGACCATTATGGTTCCTTAGCTCAAACTCCAGTTCAATAATAATTTTCAAACCTCTGCAGCTCTAGAGGAGCCTCCCTGCCCCACCCCAAGATAGGTGATTGCTTTTCTTCTGTCAAAGTTAGATATTCAAGTAACTGCAGAGCCAGCACCCTTTAATCCAATCTGGAACGCACTTTGCCCTGTGCGCACACCAGGCCCAGAGGAGGAGACCATTCTGCTCTCGTGCTCTCACCTCTAAGACAGCGAGCCTCCTCTCCATGTACTCCATTAACTGATGTTGTTGCCCGTCAACGGCATTGGCGACGATAACCAGCAGAAGCAAGGCATGTTGGGGAGCCATGGTTGCAGTACCTGGTGTCCTGCGCTTTGCCCGCGGTCTGTGCGCTGCAGTCGAGCTCACACCATTGGAATGTTTTGACAGTTTCTCCGTAAAAAATGGGGGAGGGAGCACAGCCTCATTTGCTGCACTTTATTAAAACCAGATGGCCAGTTCTGGAGGAGAGAGGCCGCTCTATCCCATGAAGAGAACAGCTGTGAGACTTAACTCTTTCACTGCCAGAATCATTCAAGCACCGAGGATGTGTGGCTGAGCAATGCCTCAGTGATGGCAATTCCACTGCCTTCCATTTCAGAAGGCTTTTCCTTGACCATTATTTGATCATTCTTGGTACCCTTTTTTAAAAGTGTTTCTTAATCTGCTACTATATCGGCTTCTTGCTTTGGTTTCTTTTCTTGCTTTATTATTATATTTTTTAACTTGCAATATTAGCCAACATGAATTATTCCTTTTTCTGAACCAGAAAAGGGGTGTGTGTGTGTGTGTGTGTGTGTGTGTGTGTGTGTGCGCAAGAACTCTCCATAAGTCTGGGTCTAGAAGATGGTAGGGAACCTCTGGTGCTCCAGAGATTGCCAGACAAGAACTCCCATCATCGCTGATCATTGGCCACATGGGCTGCTGCTGTTGGTGTCCAGCAACAGGCTTAACCTGACCCTTAAGAACAGACCCTATTTCTCTTTATTTGAATTCCCCAAATTCCTGCTTTTATTTGTTTCACTTATGTTTATTGGTTTTACATTGTGTTTTTTTAAAAATGATATTTAATATATATTGTGCATTGCTCATAGATTTACAAATGATTAAGCAGTTTATCCATGCTTTTGACTGAACAAACAAACATCCGGAAGGCTGTTGGTTCCCACTCTTCATTCAGAACCTGCAGTGCTATTAGCAATGAGATATAGACTAAACTCTTTCCTAGTATACTTGATTTATTTTTCAGCAGTAACAACCCCTAAACAAATTTCAGCTGTGATTCCTTTTTTCTTATTTGACTTGATTATGTAAAAACAGCATTTCCGGATGGTCGAGTCCCTTTTTTCACAACAATCGCACATACGCTGTAGGTGTGAAGGTGCAGAGATTTCTCACATCCACTGGCCATGCTCCAAACAACATGCCACAGCTGAACCTCAACAGAAAAGACAACTTGTAGGCACATGGGCTCTGCATATGCAGTCCAGAAATCTCAGCCACAGGACTATCCACCAGGCCAGTTGGTGGTGGTGGGTGGGTGTTTAATACTACAATCTCTCAATATAAAATACAATAATTATGTTCTAGTTGACATAATTCCAGGATTAAAACTGCTGAGTCAAGAAAGACTGATCTTGAAGTTCCTTCCCCACCCACCTCCCTTGCTCATGGGGTTATCTGAGTGCCATTGATAGAAATGTCCATCGTATAAGCCAACCCATGTACTGAAGCAGAGAGAAAGGAGTGCCAAATGAATCCCAAAGAAAGAATTAAATTCAATCTTCTAGGAAGTATCTAGCAGCTATTGCTTATGTACTAACGTCAAAGCCCTAGTTCTGTGTACTTACTTTGACATCAACCGGCCATCTCCTCTGTCCCTTCCCTGATCTCATTCCATTTCTTGTTGTGAAAATCACATACTGAAAGAAGCAAGAGCAGAACACAGAAGTCTCTCCAAAATTTTGATGCTGCAGCCAAAGTAATGACTAGAAAACCACAGGGATGCTGATTTCTGGAACTAGAGTGAGATGCTATACATGGGGCAAGCTCAAATCTCTCTCTCTTACTTACGGTACACACATGGCTAGAGATAGAAAAATCACTCAATTTTTGTTTCATTTCAGATACTGAATCTTCAGTTCTCCACATTTCTGCAGCAATTTGAGATTTTTTTTATTATAAAAAATCATTAAATTTCATCAGCATTTCTGCTGGTAAGTAAGCATATTTCTGCAAGCAATTTTCCCTGTTATAATGTGTTTTTGTATATGTATTTGTGTGCACAAAGTCTGGGTCTGAGAACGGCATCACAAAAATGTCAAAGAATAGCTGTGTTTCAGTTTGCATATTGGCTTGAGAAATGTGAAACAAAATCAAATTTCACCGCTTTCCTAACCCTTCATTTTGCAGGATTTCACACAGTGGGCTGTTGTATGTCTCGTTCTTTGAAAAATGTGTTTTTCTCACCATCCCTCACCAAAGTCCGCCTCGGGGGCCTAATCCGTCCTGCCGGTCGATTTAATCCAGCCCCCATGGCAGTATATGTCCTGGGGTAAATCCGTAAAAAATGCTCAGCAACTTCAATCCTAAAAAAAGCCGTCATGCATGTTCACTACATCAATACATCAAATCTGGCCCTCTTTGAAAAAAGTTTGGGCACCTCTGTTCTAGAGGGTCTCATTTAACCTGTGTCCCAGGGAGCTTGCTTTGACATTTCATAGAAAAAATGCCCTCTGGTCCCCAACTGCTACGGACATTTCTTGACTCTCTTTCTGCTAGTGTGGAGTAGAGATGTCATAGGCTAGGGGTTCCTCAAGTGAGGAACCAATCTGAGGGGTTTTCCATTGTTTTAAAAAAGCGCACATGAGGTATTTCCAGTGAGGGATGGCTAACAAGGAGTTCAAAAGAAATAAAGTTCTTATTGAGTGTCACAATTATATGGGCAAGTCTTCAACCAGGTTCTGTGCCCTAAGAATGCCCCAAAACAAAAATATTTTGCAGTACTGGTGAGAAGTCATAGTGGGCTTTATTTCTGTGCAGCCCTTTTGCTGCTTTCTTACCTTACCACATCCCAGATTATCCTATTACTTTCCTTACATTTTGAACTAGTTTATTCAACATGGAATTTGATAGTAGATAATGAGATCTGAATTGAGTGGATACATTTTGTACTCAGAATCTGATTCCCAAGTACAAAATAAATGCACACAGTGTCATTTATGAAGGGTGCCTAGGTACACAAATCTTGGCTTTCGCATGCTAACTAATCCTGAGCAACAACTGGGAAAGTATTGGTCTCCAGCCATATATCGTTTGCCGGTGCCATCCACAATTTATACATATACACAGTTAATAAATGATGCCATCACACATAAATTTTATATAGAGGAATCAGATCCCAAGTACACAGTGTATCAAGTGGCAAAATTCTTGAGTGCTCTGATTTGACATAAGCAGCAAATTCTAAACATTGGCTGAAACAATATGACAGGACCCACACATTTATGAACACACATTTATTTAACAAAGATATTCTTGCTACTCATCCTTGGGAAGTGAATGCAGTGGTGATAATTCAACCGGACCATTTAGGCCATCAATGTGGTTCAAAGTCTTGAGTTCCAAGCAGGGTGCAAGTAGGACTATTGCATACAAGTTTTATGGAGTAAAAGAAGTAATGGGGTGCTGATTGATGAAGTGATTATGGGAAAGACAGAAGGCCCAGGCATTCATTTATTCATTCATTGCAGTCTTTAATACTACCTGAGCTACTTGAGAACACTCAACAGGTGTTTGATAGATTCAGTTGCCTCACCTGCTTTCAGAACATGCCTCCACTTCATATGAAATGCCAGAAGTGCTGGTCTTTACCCACTCGGATGCTCTACAATGGTCAGAATATGTTTTCATAGGGAATGGACCTCTGTTCTCTTTCAGACATGGAACACAAAGCAAGGCTTCCCATCTTGCTCTAAGGCTTATGGCCAAATTAGTTTATGGTCCCTGCCATGTTGCAACTCTAGAGGAGTTTTCAAACAGAGGTTCCTAGAGTTTATCTATTGTTTTTTCCAGAGAAACTCATTAATAGCAAATAAACTTCCCTAGTGCCTGCCTGCAATATGTAGATGCAAGGGAATAATCTTGGTAGCTTTAATAGGATACCCTACTAGAACAGTACACCCTATTCATTCCTATGGGTGTCCAATAGACCCAGCACCAGGGATAGTGGTGTTCCCTAGAATATGGCCCAAAATCCTTTGTTAAATTGTTCCATAGAAGTCTGGTTAATATTGAACATGTTATCTGAAGGTAGAAAATCTGAAAAACCCTCCTGCCCACCCTCCACCGCAGAATCCCTTTTGCTCAAAGAAAGAGCATCACTGAAAACCAGGTTTTTTCTTAATTAAATGGTTTTTGAACCATTTTCTGGATTCCTTGGTCCTATTTTTTATTTTATTTATTCCTTGTTGCATTTATTGCAATTACATCCCGCATTTTTCTCCAAGGAGCTCGAGGTTCTTCCCACTTCTCATTTAATCCCCACAAACTGAAAAAAGGAAGACTTGAACCTTTATAATTGAGATTAAGACCACTAACATTAACTGACATTGAAACAGTAACCAATGGAAAGAGGCCCGGAAACATTTGAGTTCAAATGCATTGCATTTGATTAAAGTGGGGGGTTTTTTAATTAAAAAACAACAACCCTCACTGACAAAGACAGTTAGAAATGAGCTACTGCTTGCCTGTATTAGCAAAGCAATCAGGTCTACAGCAAATCTCGCAATAGATCAATATCTCTCTGACAGTCTAGTAGCATTATTGTAGAATGCAAATAGTTTCTGATTAATTTCAGGAAAGAACAAGTTCCCTTTTTCTGGAGCTTCAAGGTCACATGCCCTGCCATTGGACAAGCTAGAATGGCTCACAAAGCTTGCCTGTAAGGAGCAGCTGATTTGCCCGCCCAAGAGAGAAGTCAGGGCTCTACACCAAATCAGATCAGTGGCCCATCTAGCTCTGCATAAAGGTAAAGGTAAATGTACCCCTGCCCGTACGGGCCAGTCTTGACAGACTCTAGGGTTGTGCGCCCATCTCACTCAAGAGGCCGGGGGCCAGCGCTGTCCGCAGACACTTCCGGGTCACGTGGCCAGTGTGACGAAGCTGCTCCGGCGAACCAGCACCAGAGCAGCACACAGAACGCCGTTTACCTTCCCGCTAGAAAGCGGTACCTATTTATCTACTTGCACTTAATTGTGCTTTCGAACTGCTAGGTGGGTAGGAGCTGGGACCGAACGACAGGAGCTCACCCCGCCGCAGGGATTTGAACAGCTGACCATGCGATCGGCAAGTCCTAGGCGCTGAGGTTTTACCCACAGCGCCACCCGCGTCCCACTCTCTGCATAGTCTGTCCTAACTGGCACCAGCTCCTGTCCTGTTTCCAGTTGTACCTGAGATTGATCCTGGATCTTCTGCATGCAATGCAACTGCTGAGCTACTACTCTCCCTGCGAGGAGAGAAATGAAATGGCAGGTTTGCTTATGTAGATAACTCTCCCCACACTATTACTCCCACCAACAACCCATCATCACAAGGGTCGCACTGCATTTGAGTTCCAAATGTTCATCTTTGGTAGGGAAAAAAGAAGGGGAAAGTAGTATATCCAGTGTTTCTTTCTAGGCTGTGCTATAAAATCTGTGTGTAAAATGTAACATGAAATGAGCTAGGGATTCATTTGGTCCCCTGCAAGCAATACCAAACCACTGCTGCTCTTTTTGGCGTGCATTTATTTTTCCATGATGGGTCACTTGCCTTTAAAGCAGCGTTACTGGGCAGCCAATTTTGTGCACTTCAGCTGTTTTAGCATTCCAGCTTCCATTCTTCCCACTGATTGGTTATGCAGAGTTGTTTTCCAACAGCTTCTGGAGGCCACCATGTTGGCTACCCCAGTCTGCTGGGTAAACAAAGCAGCTCTACATTTTTCTACCTCTTTGGCTTTTGTGTAAGAGAGCTTTGACTCAAAGGCTTATGGTGCCACCTAGAGGCTGCACCAAAATCATTTCAATATTATGCCATCTAAATAAATGCAAACTTTAGCAGAGGCTCTGTAACTTGCTATAAGGACAAGATTACTTTTCATTAGGTAGTCTTGCCTCTTTTCAAGCAGCTGAAAAGGCCCTTTATGTGTGGTATGTTTTTTTCTTTTCTAAATGTACTGAATAAGGTGGTGACTTCCTTATCTCGACAACAGAGGAAATGCATCACCAAAAATGACAAAAAATGAAATGAAATGTTCATATGCTAATTGATATATAAAGATGCAAATTTAGAAATGAGTAGAATCAATTTTGGGTTTTTATCTTGCAATTTTATGCTGCGAACTTCCCTGAGATCTACGAATATAGAGTGGTATGCAAATTTAATAAATAAAACAAATTGAAAAAAATTGAAATACATCTCACATCATAGTGGAATGACCATAACCAAATGGCCTGTAATGCCTGCTCATTCTGCTGCCCAGGTGTTTTCGTTTAGTCTTGTCGGACTCTTCGTGACCCCATAGACCAGAGCATGCCAGGCACACCTGTCTTCCACTGCCTCCCGCAGTTTGGTCAAACTCTTATTCAGCTTCGAGAACACTGTCCAACCATCTAGTCCTTTGTTGTCCCCTCCTCCTTGTGCCCTCAGTCTTTCGCTGCCCAGGTACTAACTGCTAAAAGCAACTTCTAGGCCCCTCTCTTCCTTGTATGGTCCTTTATCTTCAAGCCAAACTCAATTCAGATCATCTTTCAAACAGGTGTTTGCAGGGGATGCCCTCAAATACAGAACAGTCTTATGTGAAGTAGGCCAGCCTAGCACTAAAGCAGTGCTGGGTAGGCTTATGACAGGTAGATGTAATTAAGCAAGGCTTAATTTGAGCCAGGGCTCCAGACTCCCAACTTTCAGTGTTAGGGCACTTGCATGCATCTGCCGGACAAGGCACCCCCTACAAACACCTTTTCCTTACACTGCTGCGACAGTTCTCCACAGACTGAATATAGAAGCACATGAGATAATACACTAGAAACTGTTCCATTAGCTGAGACCTTAATGAGGAACATAGCATTCTTCCAGCTAGCTTAACGCGTCCCGGGTAACATGGTTTACCTATCAGTGTTTTTCTCAAGATCCCATATGCATTGAACACCACAGTCTGTTTCAAGAACTGGTGCAACATTGTGAAATTTGGAGCTCCTTTACACAAGATTTTGGAGGTGTCCCCCCCCCCCCCAGTACAAATAGCCTAACAGGGAATTATGGTACTTCTGAGAATGAGCAGAGAGGGGCAGGGTTGACTAGACATTGTGGTTTCCAGATCTGATCCCAATTTCCTTTCATTATATGTAGTGGAAACAATTTGATAAAGGATTAGAGCAGGTGGGGGCAAAGCCATGCCCTCCAAATGTTGATGGACTACAGTTCCCATAATCCCTGACCACTAACCTTGGTGGCTGATGGGAGTTGGAAGTTCAGCAACGTTCAGAGGGCACCACATTGGCTACTTCTAGAGCAGAGGAATGGCCAGATTTGGGAAGGGGGGCAAGGGAGCTTGTGCAAGTAATTACTTCTAATGTAAACATCTGTTCATACACCTCCGTAAAGAACAGCACACATTCACAAGAACACAAACACACAAATGGTAATTTCCAGCTTATTCAGTATAATGCTCAGAAAAGCTAGGCCGGAATTTCCCAGGCATAGCCAGTATTCAGCCCTCTTAAACAGCATCCGGGCGGAAATTGCTGAAATGTCCAGGGAAATCCGGACTTATGGCTGCCCATGTTGGAAGTGTAGATTTTGGCGAATTTCGTTAAAAGTAGCTCAAAAACTCTTTTTCAAAGAGATTTTGCAAAAAGAAAAAAGAAATGCCCGAAACAGCTCAACAAGGTTTAATAGTCCTGATATTTATAGCAATGTACCCCAAAGTTCGCCAACCGAAATAAGCAACAAGGACTTTTAAGTATTTGCTGTTCTCACAACTTTGGTGTTTGAACTACCAACTCTCAGCCTAGCCTACCTCTCAGGGCTGTTGTGAAGATAAAAGGGGAAAGGGAATAGGGAATACTGGATGGAATCCCATGTCACAGTGTGACAAATACCCCACCTGCACAAATATTTCAGCTTGCCAGACACAATGATCCCCATTCCTCTCTGCCCCCAAACCACTGTAAGCTGCTGGAGTTATAAGGCATTTTATTGTTTTTGCCAATCCATTTTGTATGCATATTTTTGTATTGTTGTGTTTAATGATTACCCGCTCCTCACTTGCAGGTCCCTGGGCATGTTACCAACATTTAAAGGTCAATGTTAGAAACAGTTAAAACAGTCACAGGAATAGAGTGGGTCCTGAAAACCCCACCTCTCAGATGTTGAAGGCCAGATTAAAGATGGTTACTGTATATTAATAAATAACAGCTTATTAATAACAAGCAGACCAGTAGTGATGTGGCAGTGGGAAGGGAACACAGAAAATCAAAGGGGAGGGCCTGCAATAGCACAATTTTCTTTTCTTGGTAGGAAGGAAACTTCATTTCAAGGAAGCTGCATCTGCATAAAACATACCGAAACCAGACATTTCTGTTGTGTTCTGTAAAGTGCAGTACACTGGTGAATGAATTAAACAACATGGACATGAAAAAAGTGCTTCAACAAACCTACCCCAGTATCCTCCCCCATCCAGCTTCTCCTGCTGCTCTGGGAGGGACATGTGTGGGTCTGTGTATTCCTTCCTTCCTTCCTTCCATTCCTTAGCAACAATGATTAAATGTCCTTAGCAATGGTGTTGCCTGCCAAGTGTTCAAACATTAGAGCTGTATCTGTGTATCAGGAAGTTCGGCTGGCACCTTCATTACACACCTGTAGGCGCCTGGTGAAAATGTTCCTCTTCAACCAGGCCTTTGGCTGATTGGCATCCAATGCCCTATTGAATGGGTTGTTCTTGTTTTGACTATGCGTTTTGTAGTTTTTATATTGCAATTTTATGTTGTGAACTGCCCTGATATCTGATGTAGGGCAGTATACACATTTAATTGAAACTGCAGCAGCCAAGAATCGGGGGGCGGGGAGGGGGCTCCTGGCCTTAACCTCCCCCCAATATTATCCAGCAGCCCTGCAAACGCATACAGGGGCATGCACAAACCCACCCACTCCCAAGACAATATTTAGGGCTCCACATCAACTATCCAGAGTATTAGCACTCTTTATTTTGGTACACAGGAAGCTGCCTTATACAGAGCCAGACCATTGGTTCATTCTAGCAAAGCGCAATGACTATCAGTTGCCCTCTGGGGTTTCTTGCCCCAACAATACCTAAAGATGTCATAGACTGAACTTGGGACCTTATGCATGCAAAGCGGATGCTTTACCACTGAGATTAAAATTAAGATTAGCCTTTGGGACTTGTAACCATAAAACACGAGTCATAAAACAGCAAATGAATAGAGTACAGAAAATTAACCCTTTTTATTGATGCATTGCAATTGTTCTACATTTTTACCATATTATGTAGAAAATACTTAAAATACAAGCTACTTTGTAAAACCAAAGACAAACATTGAATCCAAAGATAAACTATGTTTTCACAATGGACCATTTTCCCATATAGTTAGTATTAAATTTTTTTAAATATCTGTATTTCCTTTTGTTAAAATGATTTTTACATTACCCCCTAAGTACATTGGCAATACAAACATAGATCAGTAATTGTCAGAAACTACCTTTATCTAGCGGATTGTAAAAAGGAAGAGCACAACCAGAAAAAATTTAAATTCTACACAGTAAACTAGCATATCAAATACATTTAATAAAGTAGGAATTCCATTGCAATACCAAGGATTCAAGCAGAAATACTAACATTACATATAATGCACTGCTACATGTAGTGAGTTAGATAATAGTTCAAGCTGAATCTGAAATCACACATTATATAAAGTTTAGCAACAAACAACTATGTCAACATGCGGCACCATTCATAAGTTAAAAATTAAAATGAAAAAGCAGGGCTGTGCCAATCCAATCACCTAGAAGCAATTTAATTTCATGTATTTTTTTAAATTAAAAAACTGAGTCAGAGGTATAGTGCTGCACTGGTCAACTATGTGCAAGCAGTAAAGCTCTGAAGTACATTTTGCAGTGGAGTATCAATAGCTGTGAGATGAGAGTTCAGCTGTCAGGGACAACGCTAAGGAATTGGTTTAATTCATCTCAAGAGTGACTAGGTGAAACATTTCATCTTATTACCAAAAAAAGGCAAATTACTGTGCAACCCCCACCAACGGCTGCAGAACTGAACAGTTGCACACATGCAAGTCCCACAGATTTCAACAGGACTTGCACACATTCAGCTGCGTGCAAAAATGCAGCCCCAGCATTTAAGTGTTTAATTTTGCGTAAAACGTTGCTTTTGCTAAAATAGTATGTTCACATATAGACTGCACAGCTATTGCCTTACATCTCTCCATCCGCAGGGAGGCAAGCTGGATATTGCAATGGGAGAAAAGGATAGGGCCTAAGGCCTAATTCTCACAAACAGCAAATGCAGTTCAGTGTGTGAATTGAGACTAACACGAAGCCAATGTTGTGTCATACATCATTTTCTGCATGCTTGGGGGGGGGGGAGAGATTATAATTAGCTTGACACTTTTTATGTGCAGGGAATTATGCTTTTGGGGGTGTGGAGGTGGTATGTCAGAACATCCCATCATGTGCACCCCCACCTACAGCCCAAAGAAAGAGGAGTCCAGGCACAGGCTTTGCAACCACATCTGCTCTTTGTGAAAACGAGGCCTTGGTCGGGCAGAACCATTAGAATAGGCCTGGCTAGTTTCAGAGCAACAAAATGTTTTTTTATATATCTGGGACAATTCATCAAGGTCAGTCTAGACCAGGCATAGGCAAACTGCAGCCCTCCAGATGTTTGGGACTCCAACTCTCATCACCCCTCATCACTACTCCTGTTAGCTAGGGATGATGCGAGTTGGAGTCCCAAACATCTGGAGGGCCGGAGTTTGCCTATGCCTGGTCTAGACTGACCCTTGATGAATTGTCCCAGATGTTAAAAAAACATTTTGTTGCTCTGAAACTAGCCAGAGCAACAAAATGACCTTAAATGGTTCTTATCCCTTAAAAGGACAATTAAAGCCCATCAGAGTTACCAGATAAAAACCATTTCTAAAGATTGTCTTGACTCTAAACCATTAACTCTGATGGGCTTTAATTGTCCTTTTAAGTCAGGGGTAGGGGACCTGTGGGTTTCTTGCATGCAAAATGTTTAAAGCAGGAAGGGGGGGAGGCCTGTAGCAACTGGGTTTTAAAAATACTCAAGCCGTGGATTTCCAATGTAAAGAAGGCTTTCAGTTAAAATTTTAGGGAAACTTTCAAACCAGCATTTTGAATTTACTTCCCTAAAATTTTAACTGAAAGCCTTCACTGCTTGAGTGTTTTTAAAACCCAATTTCAAAAACACTCTTCAGGATTTCTGCGAGGTGCATTATGATTTTATCTCTTTGGGTGGAAAGGCACAACTCTGCCCTTAAAGGTCTTGCTATAGAATTTGGGGAGGAAAAATTAAAAATGGGCGTGGCACTAAGCAAGAAACCATTTTGATAATGTTACAGCAACAGAAAGTGTTGTTGACACCAATGATGTAAAAAAAAAGAAGAAATGCCTTTTTACTCTTTTCCTCTGTATTGATATCTTTTCCTCTGTATTAATCTTGGAAAAGATTAAAAAGAACTGAGAGCAAAAGTACAGTAAAAGGTTCACAGCTAGTTACGGTGTTAACCAAACACTCTCCTATTGCCAAAAACAACAGATTCCTCATTATAAAGGAAAACTGTAAGGCTTGTGGTCCACAAACTTAATGCCACTTTCCCCAGTAGGACTAAGATCACTGAAGGAAGGAAATGCACACCATCAGCAGGCCAGTTTACGTGTGCTTTTGTACCACACTTTGATTTTCTGGGTTCTGTCAAACTACTGTTCATTTCACCACTGCCCTTATATAGAGGATGATCTTGTCCAAATGGAGAATAAACTGGCCTGGAGAGTGATATTGCTGCAGCAATAAAAGGCTTTGACAGCCTTGAAAATCCAGTTCGTATTCTGTTTGGTCTGGATCATAAGGCTAGTTAGTTTTGGTACGTTACAAAGAATTCAGAAATGAAGAGCCCATTTCTGAAAAATGCATGATAGCATGCTATAGCCTGGCCCAAATGTGAACAGCTTGTATGATGATAGAGGGCAATAACCCTGACCCTACTGTTTCAGAACAAGATCCATTTGGACAAGATCATCCTCTATATAACGGCAGTGGTGAAATGAACAGTAGTTTGACAGAACCCAGAAAATCAAAGTGTGGTACAAAAGCACACGTAAACTGGCCTGCTGATGGTGTGCATTTCCTTACAATACCAAGTGCTACAGCTCTCAAATCTTCCCCAAAGCGCCACATTACTAGTGGTGTTAAATAAAACTTCAGAATATTATGTGCTTTCCAGCAGGCTCTCTTTGGTATAAAAGTTCTTAACACCAAACTAGTAATATTTTACAAGAAACAATCTGCTACACACAAGGGGGAGAAATATAATGTCACAATATAATTTATGGGAAAGTAATTGCACATGCTTAATTACCTCTGCAACATCAGATAAATTTCCCAATGCATTCCCAGCACAATACCCTATTAAAGATGCATCGACAGCTAACAGTATAGGTAATATCGGGGGTGGGGTGGGGAAAACTTTACTCCAAATAAAATACCTAGGACACAAACATTCGTGCATCACCATAGTTTGTAAAGCCATGGTTTCCCAGATTCATGTATATGTAGATTTCCTCAATTGCTCAGCATCGTTGTAAAGCCATGGTTTCTGATTCCCTGGTTTACTGACCGATAGTCAACCATGACTTGTCCATTCAGACATAACACCAACCCACCGTTAAGAAACATAGTTTGGCAAAATGAATGGAGACAAGTCATGGTGATGCACGAATTGACAATGGCTTAGTCACTGCTCTGCCTCCTTAAGACTGCTGAGCAATTGAGGAGGAAACCTACATATACATGAATCTGAGTGCACAGAGGACAGAAAATAAACGCAGACAAGCAGCTCTGTACCATCAGTTTTAAACTATGGTTAGCAGAAACCATGTTTGGCTTTGATGTCTGTACTGAGGCTATCAATTTCAGTTGGAATGTGTT
Source organism: Podarcis muralis (assembly GCF_964188315.1). Taxonomy (NCBI): domain Eukaryota; kingdom Metazoa; phylum Chordata; class Lepidosauria; order Squamata; family Lacertidae; genus Podarcis; species Podarcis muralis. The sequence goes on along the minus strand of NC_135659.1, from coordinate 67,411,168 downwards.
TAGCACACCCTTAAATTTCTAGCTGAAATCAACAGACGTGAAATACTTAGCTCTGGCCAGATCATTTATGTTGGCATTGAAACTTAAAGCAACCTTTTTTTACCACTTATGTATCCTCAGTTGGATACGCTCAATGAATTGCTTCAGTTTGACGGAGAGCGGAGGGGCTTGCTGGTCCATCATAAGGCAAGCTCACTGTAAACTCTAGTCACACTACATAATCATTTAAGGCACTACAATATTTGGGGGTGGGGGTGGGGGACACACCAGTCACACATACCTGTGCAAAACAAATCAGAAGGTATCCTTGTCTCTCATGCGGCTCCATTTTTCTCTCTCTCAGTGCTACAGTGATGAGCTCTAGACAATTGCATTATTTCACATACATTCCAACATGTATCAACTCATTTTGGTTTAAATACAAAGGAATAGATAAATTTCATCCCCAGAAACATTTAAGAGTTAGACGAACACTAAGTACAGAGTTCAAGTATAACCACTACACATTTTGATTACAAAGACAGAACATTTGGGATTAGCAGGAAATTTTGCTTGTTATATTTTGTTCTAATCAATATGTACATATTTCATTTTCTGTAAAATATTAAAACACCACCATTACAAAACTTCTAAAATAGTTTTAAATTCAGTAATAAACCTTTAAAATCTGCAATTTATGTGTCATGTTTTTGCAATTCCTACATGCACTTACTGTATACAAGTCTTAATAAGAGCGCTTTAAAGTTTTCTGCCAAGAAGATCCCAGAGGGATATGCTTGCAGGAGTATAAAAAGTTGTACATATCAGTAGGTTGATGTTTTGGTGAAATTCGGATTCCTCAGATAACTAGATCAGGAAATGAAAGATATGAAGGGAAAGAGACCCTTGCATTTCTGGGAAAGGAATCCAGCTCCAAATGTTATTTTAAAAAATCAAACTGAAAGGGTGTAATTGTCTGAGCTCCTGATGAAGTCTATGGAAATGAACAGGTGACGCGTTATCTCCTATTCAATTCAGCAAGTCCCAATCAGAAGAAGTTCCCAGTGGCTCCTGCCCTCAAGTCATAACGCAAACCTATGCATTTTCAGCACAGAACAAGAGCTTTCTGGCAAAACAGTCAAAAACCATATTCTAGGCTGTGATCACACATACAACAGAAAGTAAATTCATACTTTCTGTGGTTGTTGTTTTTTTAAATTCAACTTTATTTTAGCGATTCATACATTAAAATTTTAAAACAAGAGGGAAAAGATTTATGGTGTAAATGGAGACTGATAATAAAAATTGCTACACTAGCTTTAAACAAAAGACAATTAAAACCAAGAAACTGGGGAGCGAAATATATAGATATATATATATATACACATATATAAAATATACACACAGAGAAATGAGAAGGTAACTGCTTTTGCAGAATTCAGCTATTGCCTATCAAGAATGTGAATTACAAAATTAACTTTAAAATACTAACTCAAGTTTATAAATCTGCCCTAGCAACCTAGAGTTAAATGTGCATTTTTAGTGGCAATATGGATTTGTGCAAGCTGCTAAAATAATTTAAACAAGTACTAAGGTAAGTTTAAGAGTTAAAAAAATCCAGCCTTTTTCACAAAGTCCTTGGTTTCCTTTCCCTATTTGATTAAGATAAGAATAGCTTTAAATAAACGGGGGTTCAGGCCTTTGATGTTGTTGTTTTAAAGCATCCATGAAAGTTTAACTGTAAAATCTGAATGTGAATATGACTCAAAAGGTTCTGCCCGGTGTTTACCTGAGCTTTCCCCCAAACAGCAGGGCTCCACCAAGTGACAACCAGACTCTAGACAGCATACAGAGAATTGTCAACAAGAGGAAGGTGGTCCCATTATTCTCCTCCGATTCTGCAGATGTTCCTGCTGTGAAGCTGTTAGAATATTGCAAAACCCACTGCAGATCTCATCACTTCTACGATCAAGTTGAAAACAATTACCATTAATCCCTGCCCAAGAGCTACAAGTAAGAGTACTGATTAATCTTGGTAGGACTCAGTGGGTATCCAGTGTAAATAGCAGATCCTCTGGAAGCACCAATATAGGATTGGGTGGCAAACTGATGCTGATACTGAGCAGGTGCTACATTGGCAGAGGTTAGCAAGCTGGGCCCCACACTGACTGGGACCTGGTGCACAAGAGTGCTTGGGTGGGTTGTGTATGTGGTGTGCCGGGAAGAGCCCTGAGGGGAAAAGAGATGCGCGATGGAGTTGGTGGAGCCCAGACTGGCAGCAGTAGTAGGTGCGTAGGTGTACATGTGAGGCTGGCTCGCCGTTGCTGCTGCCAAGTGGGGATGCACTGGGCTACTATGCTGGAACGTGTAGGGAGCCTGAGCGATCGTTGTTGGCAGGGGAGCGACATAGGCCTGCTGTCTCCGTGGAGCTGGGTTTCCACTTCTCTCTTGTGAAGCCAGTACAGTTCCTTGCTGGTTCTGCAAAGCAGGGGGGAAGTGCAATGGATAAAAACATTCAGACGGACATTATTCCAAGAACCCGTATTAGGAGCCATCCATGTAGATGAATAATTTGAAGGGCTAAGATGGAACAGACTTGTTCTCTGTTGTTCCAAAGGACAGGACAGAAATTAAAGAGCAGCAGATTTTGGCTAAACATTAGGAGGAACTTAAGAGCTATAAAACAATGAAAAGAGGTTCTTTGCGGGAGGGATTTAAAGCAGGGGCTAGACAACCATTTCTCTGGGGTGCTGCTGTTGCATCCTGCATTGCAGATACTGCACTAAGAAAGTGGTTGGAGTAGATTACCTCCGAATTCTAAATATTCTAAAATTATCAATGCTTATACTGAAGCAACAAACTAATGGCACAAGCCAACTTGTTTCAGCTCTAAAGAGAGATAGATATTACTTAGAACTGCTCAATATGGCATCAAGTTGTAGCACAAAATGTTTAGCTGGAAACACGAGAGGAAGACAGTATGATGGCCTAGCTTGAAAACCAAGATTCTGTGACACTGCGCTCTCCCCAGCACTGAATCTGGCTCAAAGCCTAGATACCACAGCAACTCAAAAACCTTTCATATAGTAGAGGTTCCTGGAATGTGCTGGAAGGAACAATGTGTGGCAGATCTGGTGCACAGGCCTTATTTTGGCCCCAAACTGTAGGGACATGAAGTACAAACAGAATTGACAACTGAATTCAAATCTGCCTGAATACAGGTGACTCCCCACTTATGTGGGGGTTACGTTCTGGGCCCCTGTGTGCATTAAGTGAAATGGCTCACAAGGAGACATTCCTCGTGGTTCCCAAGGAGCCCTCCCCAGAGCCCAAAGAGGACATCCTCTTCATGCCCTGGGGAGGGTCTCCTTGCAAGCCATGAGGGCACTCCAGTGCTCCCCACTTCCAGGTTCCCCGCGCCATGCATGTGTGGTCGCGCACAAATGGGGAGTTGTCTCTACTACCCCTTGCAATTCCCATCTATAGCAGCTCCCTTGTGCTTCATCATTTGGAGTATTTCTCACTGTTCAGCTTCCCTAGTCATTGCTAATGTCCAACACCACAGCAGGATCTACAGCCAGTATTCATCTGAAAGGAGAGCCCTGATTACCTGGCTAAGGTTGAGTGGCTGTACACCATTTGTCACCACCCGGTGTTGCCGGTATCCTGTTGGCGTGATACAGCACCCTGATGCTTGTCCACTTACAGACGCCACCGGCTTGGTCTTGCTCAGGCTACTCAGGACACCTGCAATGTTAAATCAGCGTTTAGTCCACAAGATAGCCTCACTTTGTAAAGGAGCTGAAACTAGATATTGTGGCTGGAAACCAGCATAAACTGTATGAATTCCCCCACCTCCTTGCCACAATAAACAGCAGATCCATGTCATACTTCTGCTAGTACCCTCCGTTTTAAAACTGATTTGCCATGCAGCATGACGGTAATAAATTGAACTGTAAACAGTATTCCAAGTGTGGTCACACCACAGATTTCTATGAAGGTATTACAAAAATAGCAGTTATCAGAACTTTTATTACTCCAAAACTGCTCCCTCCACAAAACAAAGTTTGAAACTGGGGAATATTAAATTCACCTCTGTTAAAGATGCATAGCAACCAGTTACTATGGAGGGAAATAATTGTACAAGTGAAGAGGATTATCCTAAAATGACTTGATAGCTTTACAAGCAAACAAAGGAGCACCTCCCCGGGGGGGGGGGGTCTGCAAAGTTCCAATTTCAAGTTCAGGATAATCTTACTATTTTGAATATTTAAAGGCCAGTTCTCTGGGCAAATACCCATCCAAATAAGAAACCTATGTTTAAATTGCTCAACATAGCAAGTCCTCTACTCATCAAGAGCAACCATACATCTATAATGAACACATGGCTGGATAACTGTTTTAACTGTTTTTATGTTTCATATATGTTATTATATTGTATATCACTTTGGGAAGCCTCGTGCAAAGTGACACAAATACAATTAAAATAAATAGAGAGGTAACTTAGTGAATGACGGCGGTAGTAGAAATACTCTTATATTGCAGGGGAGAGTTGTACTGGATAGATCTTTGCCCCTCTCTAGTAACAACTTTACTGTATTTTAAATATATACAAATGGTCACAAAAGATGAACACATACAACAGAGTGCTGTCTGTGTTGTGTGTATGTATGTATGTGTGTGTGTGTGTGTGTGTGTGTGTGTGTGTGTGTGTGTATAGCCAACAGACTAAAATGAAAATGAGCTCCATGATGGAAGACAGTTTTGCTAGCAACCATTCTTACCTGAGGCTTGGGTGGCTACGATACAGTCACTGAGCTGTGTTTTGAGAGGCACAATAATGGTGCGGGAGTTGGAGCTTTCAGCTGCCCCTCGGCTTGGCTCTAGAGTTCCCCCGGAGCTCCTGAGCGTGGAAAGCGCATTCGATGCATAGGGGCTATTCAGCGAGGAGTCTGAATCAGGGGAGTCGTTAACGGTAACGTAGCTGATGACATTGGATCTCTGCTTCATGCCCAAGCTAAGAGAAAAACATTCAACTGCTTTATTACAACATTTCACCAAATGTATATCCAGGACATTCAGACACACAAAGGAGCCAAATAAAGGGGTATAATACTACTTGCTGTAAGCTTCACAATTCTAAGAATTGCATTAGGTATTACATTCGTACCCCATCTTTTCTCCCCACAGCATACATGAGGACTACACCATTTCATTCTCAAAACTGCCCTATTAGGCTAGGCTGAGTGGGTGCAGCAGGCCCAAAGTGAGCTTCAGGGTGAAGTAGGAATTCAAACCTAGGTGTTTCAGTCCAAGTCCATCATCCTATTCACTGCATCACTCTGACTCAACACATTTTCCAAAGCACAGCCCCCCAACCACCCCTTAGCGTTCAAGTCAGGGGAGACAAACCCAGCAGGTATTATGTCTAAATTGGTTCATACAACTGAAACTTCAAACAACATTTATCCAAGTCCATGCAGATGCACTGCTGCTTTTTCTCTCCCACCCTTTCTCAGCTTTATATTTATATTTAATTCTGTGCCTCCCTCAATTTTCTTTAGCTTTTACCCTTTATAAAGACAAAGAAATTTAAGGTTTGAAGGCAAAAGTTCACATTCCTCTAAGCACCGTTTCTGATATCCCCTGGAGTGTGCCAGCTCAAATTACAGTGGAATTAGTATTTTATTACACTATCTTTTATGTTCACTTACTGTTTAGTTGACTCATACAGAACAAACCTATGCGGCATAATCCACAACTTCCTTGCATGACTAAAAATGGTTGTGTATTGCTCCCTAGCCACCAGATCTAGAATACTGTCCAGAACATCTGACTAGAGCTATAAAAGCAGCGTTCAGTTATCCACGTCCCAAGAAAGATGAACAATCCAATGGCTATCCCCCCAACACTTAAAAACGAACCTGCTCAAAAATTCTTGAGTGGTATTCCTGACTTATCTTTGGAATTCCCTAAAGGACTGCATTAGCAATGGTCCCTTAGGAAGGAGCTAAAACCTCTACCTTGCAGGCTTGTATTTGTTGTCCTCCTCTTCATCAGTGTCACTGCGGATGGTGATTACACTGACTGGGGGGCTGGGAGTGTCTGGAATGACTATGGGCTGGTGCTGCTCCTGCCCCGGAAGGAAAGCATTGGAGGAGGAAGATGTGGCACGCAGTGGGCTGCTCCCAATTAGAGAGTAGACTTGAGATGGAATTGCCTCTAGTGTAGATGCAGGCCTACGGAAAAATACAATGATGGTTATCATAAGCAAATCCATTGGTGGGCAATATTGACACTCCCTTGTTTTAAAGGGATTTGTACTAGCTTGACTAGTGAAGCTTAAAGGACAATGTACAAATCAGTACAAAATAACATCAATTAGAAGTCACAGGAGGCCCATATCAGTGAATGTCCCAAACACCGCTTGAGATCTTTCATACTCCACGTTTAGATGGCTTATATTAACTATTTCTAAACTACAGAAACATCTGTAGGTGCCAATACAAGACAGTTCTCAGGAACAGGACTGCCAAAGTAAGATTTAACCCAGTTTTAACTTTACTGCTATTAGGCAACACACAGAGTCTAAATAATATGGGCCTTTTTGAAAAGTGCTTTCTCTCTATTTTGTTCAAGAACCATCACAGTGGGAAGAAGTCCTTACTTTGTGGCACTATGAGATGGCTGTTTGTTCTTCTTTGCTGGCACGACATTATTTTGCTGCTGCCTCACAACATGAGCCACTCCAACATTCAAAGGCTGGGTTGTAGCCAGAGTCACATGGTTGGTCAGCAAAGATGGCTGCTGCATGATTGTGCTGTATTGATTTCCATGTGAATGGGCGTTTCTAAAGGCAAAAGGAAAGAATGCAGAAATGCCCATCTTAGGTACCGTAGAAAAGACACCAACTCATTGAGTAGCTTTCCCCATCCTTGTGCCCTCCTCCAGATAATGGTGGACTACCCCAGCCAGCCTGGCCAAGTTAGAGGTCACCATAAGGTAGGGGAGACTGCCCTAGAATGCATGATCTGATGTTTGTCCTTGGTTTGCCAATCTATCTAAACAGACAAGCACCACAAGCTTCCCAAGAGGGATGAGGGGGGGGAGAATTATATCCTTAATCCTAGTAGATTATCAATAAAGTACAGGACCATTTTCCCAAAAGCCACAAAAGAAAACAACCCAGACAGGTCTTGCATAGCTTTCAAAACATACCTAAACTTCACCAAACTCAGGAGAAGGAGTTCCATTGTCTCACTGCCAATTCTACATGCACTCATTATAAAAGTAAAGGTAAAGCGGACCCCTGACCATTAGGTCCAGTCGTGACCGACTCTGGGGTTGTGGCACTCATCTTGCTTTATTGGCCGAGGGAGCCGGCGTACAGCTTCCGGGTCATGTGGCCAGCATGACTAAGCTGCTTCTGAAGAACCAGAGCAGCGCACGGAAACGCCGTTTACCTTCCCGCCGGAGCAGTACCTATTTATCTTCTTGCACTTTGACGTGCTTTCGAACTGCTAGGTTGGCAGGAGCAGGGACCAAGCAACGGGAGCTCACCCCGTCGCGGGGATTCGAACCGCCGACCTTCTGATCAGCAAGTCCTAGGCTCTGTGGTTTAACCCACAGCGCCACCCGCGTCCCTCGCACTCATTATACACACACATAAAACACTTGTGTCAGGCATACAGGTATCAGAAGGCAGAGGTCAATACAATGCTATTAAACAAGTGATATAAGCATGGATGGGGCCATCAGCCCCAGCCAGTATGTCAGAGATGATGCACGCCTAAGAAAATCTGGAGGACCACTGGTTCCACACCCGTTATATAGAAAATGAGATGAAGTTTCACTGCTTATTTTACATCTCAAAATGGTGCAAGAGTTCAATCATTCATTTTGGACAAGCCACTCCTGAGGCTCGGGAAACTCTGCTGAATGGAGCAGGCTGCGGAGGCAAATCCTTAAATACTGGGTGGAAGCAACATCCAGACGTGGAGCTCCCACTTGCGGCATTTGCCTCCACTCAATTTTCAGGGACTCCTCCCCTTCTCACTGCACTACTGTTCACCCCAGAGACTGGGGAGGGAGGGAGGGAGGGAGGAGGTCCAGTCCATGGGAAGCCAATTCTTTTGGGTCCAACAATCTACCTGCATCTCCTTGCGTTTCAAGCCTCAAAACACAAAATGTGGAAAGATTACGTCTACTTTTCTGCTCACCTCCAGTCGGCCAACTGCTGGTTGCTTCCAATTGTCTCTGGAATCACAGCTGTAGGCTGAACAGAATTGTGCAGTGCAACCCCTGGAAGCTGTTGCCAGGTAGAAGGCAACAAGATCTGCTGGGTGCCTCCTGGCCAAGCCTGCTGCAAGACAGCAAACAGAAAAACAAAAGGTTTACTAAGATTAACGTTTTAAAGACTGGGGAAGAAAAATCAATTTGTTCAAAGTAAAAGAAGTAAGTAGACTGTTAACTTGCAGAGATAACGGCATGTGAATGCATTTCTACAAATAACTTTACAAAAGGAAGTGAACAAGATATTCAGGGATAAAACACCCCCATCACTCTGGTTACGTTTACATCACAGAGTTTGATGTTCATATTGTACTGCAGAAAATGTATCAGAATGCATCTAAGCAGCTTAGTGACAGGCTCAGGATTCGGGGGGGGGGGGATGATTTCCAAATTATTGGGGTGGGTGAGCCTTGGGGACTTCAGGGCATGGGTGTGTGGGGAGAGGGAGGATGAGTTTTTAGTATTATTTTCTTCCAATGCCAGTGGGAAGGAAGTAAATGTTCACAAAAATATTTTCAGCCTGAAATTTGCCTTTTTGGAGTTACCTGAATACCTACCCTGCTCACCAATTAACTTAGTATACAAACTCATAGATGCTTGCACAGTGGAGCAAGTTTGTTGCACACAACCCATGCAAGGATCTCTGCATCCACACTTGGAGAACAGGTGTTGGTACAGGGCAGGAGGGAAGTACAGCAAGATTGGCTGAGTCCAAATGGTTGGGGAACAACTGCTTTGAAGATCACACATTACAGAAATAAAAAAGTTGTGGGTATTCCAAAAGGTAAAATGAACAAGAATTGAGAGTTTCCTTGTCTGCGTATGAAATACTTTGGGCAAATACCCTTAAGAAATTGATAACTTGCTATTACAGTGGCTTTAAGCATATCAACTGCACATAAGATCCAGTTGTTAGAATTGCAAGAGAATACAATTATTTGGCTCTCAGGGTTTTTTAAGTATCTTCAGCATATATTTTATAAAAAGAATGGCTATAGATTACAAATGAAATTTAACTTCTTACAGCTATTTCTCAGTTACCAGGGTCTACACATTTTAGACAGGCTTTAGAGGCAAACTTTGTTTCTAGTAGACTCTGGACTCAGCTGCATTGGCAAAGAAAAAGCGCTTTATATAAGTTGTTTATGCATTCTAACACTACGACATCAGATGGTGCTGTGGAGTTCCATTTTTGCCAATCCAATTTCTCCTAAAGTTTGCAACGCATTGAACTGAAACGCTTCTTTGATGTGTCTAGTGTTAGGATTCTTGCTCCATGTTTGCAGTCATGAGATTGTTTTCTATCACATGACTGTGTATGTTTTCATTCCACAATGTGGGAAGTGACAGAGACAGGATGTTTTGATGTTACTGTGTTCTGTGAAGTGGGACATTTGTCCTTTGTCTCTTTCTCTTTGCTGTCTGATGAGAAAGAGGAAGGAGCTAAGTCAGAATGCTCCAATTATATTATATGTAAATAAAGTAGATTAGCCAAAATGCTGAGCTATTGAGTCTGTTACGCGAACTGTGAATACTCTGCAGGATCGCTAAGCGTGCTAATGCCTTTTGGTATCAGTCACTGTGATGTTTGGGCTGGAGAAAGCTTTTGAAGCTCCCGAATGACCGACCAGATGCCCTACTTTTGAAAATTTTGGTAGTAGTCCCTAATAGGCAAAGGATTTTAGGTATGCTTAAAAAAAAGACCAGGGCTGAGCGATATCTGGTTTTCACCATTGTGGTATATCAGCAGCTAATCATCATGATATTCCAATATATCACAATGTTGGAAATTGGAGATCAGGGTAGGAGCAGTCACAGAGATTGGGCGGGTGGGGTGCTTGCAGGTCAGGTGTGGGCATGAGGGAAGGAGCAGCTGCAGGGATGGGATGGATGTGCTGAGAAGAGGAAGCAGAGTCACCTCCACTGCATGTAGTTTGAGTGGGAGAGGACTGGGGGGTGCTTCAAGCTGCTGTCAGGGGGCAGCCAATGAACATGCATATCCACTGTGGCTGCTGCAGCTTTCCTGCTAAGTAAAGCTGCTCTACCTCAGTGCCAGGGGAAGGTAGTGCCACGGTGGCTTGAAATGAGGACCGTCAGCTGCCCTGTTTTCCCTCGGCATGAGGCACAGGTGCCAGGTGCAGGGGGGGCTAGGTGCTCCAGGGCCCCCTGCACATCCCTCATGAAGTGGCCAGGCACCCACAATTTTCTGCACCAGGTTTGCACACGCCATGGGGCAGCAGGGAAGAGGGAACCCGCTGGGCACAGGCCAGCATGAGAATACTGCCTCAGCAGCAACACTGCTTTGACTCTCCTTTCCACCTCCAGGGTCAGACCTGACCCAGGACCGGTGCTGTGGCTGGACACAAGGGAGCTGGCGGCTGCCGCACACAAAGCCCTTAACACAGTGGTGTCCAAACTTTTTTTCAAAGAGGGCCTGATTTGATGAAGTGAAGGGCAGTGAGGGCCGACCAAAGGGCCAAACAAAGTTGTTGGACCTTTTTTTAGGATTGAAATTGTGAATTTTTTTAGGATTTTACCCCAAAGCTGTTGAACTTTTTTTAGGGTTGTAGTTGAGTTTTTTTAGGGTTGACTCAAACGTTGAGATGCCTTTCGGAGCGAGGAGCCAGGCTCCAATGAGGAGGTTGAGCCCCATCTCAAAATTGAACCCAGGCGTGTGGCATCTGCATACACCACGGGCATGCTGACATCAAATGCACTCAATCATGCAATATTGGTGTTGCCTTGAAATCGGCTGCCCTGCTCTCCCTTGTGCAAGGAGTGGTATATTGCTGCATATTGCTAGGTCAAAATTGTTATCACAGTGTGATTTCAAAACTGATTTTGGCAACATATTGAAAAATCACACAGCCCTAAAACAGACCATAACATTTGTGATGTTACCATGAAAAAAGGGACATAAACTTAGTTGAGGGGCAAGGCAAGGGAGGGGGCCCTGGACCCCATGGGTGCGTTCCGTGGACCCCTAATTGGGAACCACTGGGATCCAGCCTCTGTGGCTCCACTACAGCACTTTCTGCTCTGCAGACAAAGCAAGCAGGGGTGGCTTGTCTGGTGGGACACAGAAGCAGCAATAGCCTCCTGGCAGTGGAGTTGCTGGGATGGAAAAGGTAGGGATTGTGTGGATGCACCAGTAAGAAGGAAGGATTGGCTCTGTAAGCAAGTCCACACAACCCCAACCTTGCAGTTGCCTTTTCCTTCCTGGTAGATGGCACCAGCTCCATGGCTGAGAGGCTATTGCTGTGCCTCTGCCCTACTGAGCGAGCAACTCTAGAGAGCAAGAGATTCTGTTTTGTGCCCACTGCTAAATGAGTTTACAAGGGAAAGGTGTGGACAGAGTATATGTTTCTAACAACTCCTCCCCCTCCAAACAATGACACAAAGGCTGCATCCTGGTGCAAGGCATAGCCTGCTAAGATTTTCTTAACTTAAAAAACAGATTAGTGTTTTATAGAGGGTAGTTGCTTTATTGATAATTTGTTAATTATTTTTTATAATTTATGTTACATTTGTGATGTAACATAATTTCTACTATGTTATTTATTGTACGAAAGCCACTTTGCAACTCATGTGAGTGAAAAGCGGCACAAAAATACAAAAAAGCGAAATCTCTATTGACAGCTTCTTTAAAACCTACTCCTATGGTAGACTTCCCCTGCTCATCACAATTAAATGTGTAGTGATCAGTTATAAGCTTGCAGCACTTTCCATATTTAAATTCAAACCCATCCAGTAACAGTGGTTTCCCTACACAGAAAGTCTTCTTAAGATACATGTTCTGCAGTATGTATATATATTTAGAGTTCCACACATATGGTCAAACTGTGAAACCATGCACACATGCCATTTTAAGTTGACATATTTCTGCAATTAACAGATCCACATTACTGGTTCCAAAAAGAAGCCTTCAAGCAGAGAACTGCTAACCCCTCTGCCAATACAAGCGGAATAATTAAAAAAAAGAGAGAATTATGTTAAAAGTCACACCATGCCTCTTTCCAAAAGCCAACACCTGCACAAGACAAAGCAGAGAGTTTAATACAGTGCGAGATCTAATGTCCCACCAGGAGGCAGAAATCGGGCCTTCCAAGCGACGAACTGCTTGACAGAGGAGGGACAAAAATATGCAAAGCTGAGCAAATGGCTAATGCAAACTTAGATGAAGCGGCAAAAGGGAGAAGTGTTGAAAGCACTAAAGGTGAGCACTTCAGGCAAAAGGCTATTAGAAGCCAAAATTCAGAGAGAAAAGCAGGATACAAGTAGGCAGGTGGATTTAGTCGGGAGGTGGGGGGTGTAAATTCGGTCATTGCACCACACAAGTACAGAAATTAGTATGGGGTGCAAAATTCAACATTCCAAGAATGTAAAGTTTTGTCTGTGTTTTTAAAGCTAGTTTTTAGACCTTAAGGCTGCAAAGAGGTTTGAAAGAACACAGGCAGTGCCTGGTGAAATCCAAGAAAGAAGTGGGGGGGCCAATCGCAAAAGGATTTTCAAGTTGTCAGTGCCTTGCAGAGCTCTTCTCCCCTTCCCATGAGCCAAAAGAGAATTGAATATATATACAAAGTGCTTAATTTGAATGATTTATACAGATCTTATACAGCTTTCCTTGTCAATGAATTTTGATTAAGAGTATATACAGTCGAGTATATACAACGCTGGATTAAGTATTCTACAATGTCCAAAGAGGAATGTACCAGATTACTGGATGAGAAACTCAAGTCTTTTACAGCAGCTAGTCACAGAACATTTAGGTTCTGCACAGGCATCCATGTTTCCACAATTGAAATTCAATCTGAATTGAATGAGGGGAGGCAGACAGGAGACCTATGAAATCTTTTAAGTTGTCTTTTCAGCACATGCAATTATATAACCTTTAAGATCCCATCCTGTCTGCCTTCTTACACTCGCTATGGGGTAAACAGCAATGCCAAAAGAAGCAGTTCCTCATCTGGTGAGACTTTGGTTCTGACCAGAGCCAACAATGCTCCAGAATGTATCTATTTGAAGATAAAGATGCTCATGAATTATCACTTTAAAGCCACAAAAGACAACGATGTATGTAACAAATGGAAGTGTGCTTTGCAAGACACGTGAGGACACCAGGGTTTCAAGTGCACTGCAATGTTTCCATAAACTTCACTGATCTGATTCTGGAGTTTCCAATTGACTGTTTTTTGGCACCTACAGTGTGAATTCCACTGAAGGTACCAGTCAAATTCAGAGAGAGAAAGAAAAATTTGAAAATGGACACTTCCCTTAATATCTCCAGCAAGTTTAAGAGCAAACTATCCTGAGAAACAGTTTAGAAGGTAAGAGCTCACCTTTAATCTCAACCAAGAAATGCAAAAGGAACTAAAAGTATTGGTGGGAAGCAACATCTCTCTGAGGATGATGCACGCTGCCAATGATTGGTCAGAGGTAATGAAAAGCCAGGGAGAATTGGAGGTCAGCATTGTTCAACAGAGGTTAAGAAATCTGTACTGTTAAAGCCGTTTAGTAATAAAGTATTTGCCGATATTAGAAGTTTTCAGTGCCTGAAACATTTCTACATGCGAAGAAGCTTTAAAAAGCTTAACTTGTCAAATCCTGGCTGCCCAGATGCGTATGGCAGAGTCAACCTAAGGGCCATACCCCTTGTTTTCAATCAATAAAATGTTAAAAAAGATAGGAGAGTAAAGAGAGAAGAAATACAATTACCACTCTTCTCAGACTAGGAGAAGAGATTGATCAACACACTAGGCTAGTAAAGAACAACAGTCAATGGATCTGGATTCTTTACAGAGCAACACTAAACATCAGAGTCAGACAGTGCTTCAGCAATGTTGGGGAGGAAAAACAACGAGACATTAAGATGTAGCAAGAACACAGCCACAAGATGGCACATGCTTCCATGCCCTCTGCAAGTCTAAGTTAAAACAAAAACTCCGTTAGTGAACACAATCAAGGGAGGCAATTACCAGTACTGCAGCCGTCTGTTCTACTAGCGCTGGCCGGCCGGCTGCGCAGTTCAGAGTAAAAGGTACCGCATACTGCGGCGTGATGGTGGCTACTTGAGGATGAAGAGTTGCTACCATTAGTGGTGTACAGCTTCCCTGAAATGTAGATTAGGCAGTGAGTGAAACAAATGTACTGAGGAAACAGGCCCAGAAAGGCTTTCTCCGCAAGGAAACTAGTGGCGCTTTTGAGTGGCTTGCAGAACTCATGGGTATGCTCTGATATAAATATGCTTTTCTATCAGCTTAATTCAGTATCTCTTGCCTGAAGTGATATTAAGTGATATTAAGTACTCCTGAATTTCAGTGAACAAACTTTTGTGTTTACCGCACCTGAGACAATATTAATCCTGAGGAATATCTAAACTAGTGCAGGGAAGGCTTGGAAAGACTAATAGCCTCCAAAATGTCCTATTGGACATGTAAGATTGCAAAACCAGTGTTCTGGTATTTTAAGATAAAAACAGCAATACCTGCCTGTCCATTGACTTTCTGTTTAAATAAATAAAAGGCAATTCAATGATCAGAATAATTTCATTAAACATCTCCACAACCAAACTGACTTAAAACTTCACTCTCTAATAGAGAAGAATCATTTTGTTTTGTTGCACTTACAAAGAATACCATATTGGATTTCTGTTGTGCTAGTTTGCGTAATTCCAAATGCCTTCCACAATAGATATAAAAAAGGACAAGTTATAAAGTGCATCTTTCATTTATTCATGCCTGACCTGAACATGTTTGCAATGATATCACCCAAGTCCCATGGCAAAGACCACAAAATTATATTAGCCATTTATGTAACCATTAGGCTTTCTGGATCTTCTGGTCTGAAACAAACAGGACTGTTGGTCTTACCTGAAATGTATTTTTCCTTTAAGTGATAAGGTGTTCTCTGGTGGAATACGAGTTCCCTCTAATGCTCAGAGGCAGAATTACAGCTTGTTTAGAAGATTCTGCTCACATCCAAATAGTTTATGACTGTCCAATGTGCTACAGCCCAAACGAACCACAAGAATATAAAAACAAACAAGGAAAACGTACAGGAAAAACACTGTTCAGATGGGGTCTAGGGGCTTCATTTTGAAGTGCCAGAGAGCAGGTTCTCTCTCGGCAACCCACTGTTTCTTCACTACAGTGTTGTCATACATGGTGAAAAGGAAACTACAGAGAGAAGTGCTGAATAGCAAGGCAAGGGACCCGAAGTTTGAGTCTGGCATCAGTTAAGATTAAGAGGCTGGCATCCAAAATGAATGATGTCCACTGTGGCTCCCTTCAACGGTACTCCCTTCTCTACGTTGCTGGTCCACCACAGACAGAAACTTACGTCACTGAAACTGGCACCTGTCCACGCAGGAAAAAGATTGTTGCTTCCTTATATTCATAGCCAAGAGCAATCTTTCAAGCTGGAAAGAATCACCTGCATGTGACTCTTTGGAAAACCTAGAACAAGACCGAAGTGACAGAATAAAATGGCTGGTATTGGTTGCAAATATCTGTAAGAGTGTCAGTCATCTCTGTGGATTGAACCTGGATTCGACTAAAATGTCCTTTACTACCTTCTTGCCAAAACGTTTTCATCCCACACAGGGTTCCATGGAGAGGTTCAGATGAGAAGCTTGATCCACATTCCAATGCCACAGCCACAAGGTGCATCTCATTACCACACCAACCACCAAAGTTCAGGACAAAAAAATGTAGAATCCACTGAGTTGTCCGCTATAAGTACACCTTCAGCAGAGTCTTACAGCGTCACACTGGATCCTGTTGAGAATTGTCCAATAATTCTGTACAGCCACAGAGAAGCATGAGAAAACAGGTGCAGCAAAAGCACAGTTGATGCACTGGAATCACATTCCTTCCTGAGACCAAAGTCCAATTTGTGCATGTGAGAGTCTTCAAACTGGGCATCCCACACAAACTAAAGCAATTATAGTTCCAATGGCTGGGAGCTTTAGCTGATCCATTTAAGTCTGATCCATCGTGGAAACTCATTGGCATACCGGACCAGTTCTTAGTATAGTCCTTTAAGTCTGATCCATCGTGGAAACTCATTGGCATACCGGACCAGTTCTTAGTATAGTCCTCTCTTTTTTCCAGAGTTTCGAATTTCATTTAATGGGGAAAAGGGACAGAACTGACATATGATTGAACACATGCAAACATGAGGAGTACTGAAAATAGATTGGTTCATTCATGTTCCATAAGTTGGAAATAAAAGAGGCAATTCCAAAACATTTTATTATTTCAAGGGAAAGAAAGTTCCAGAATATACACAACATTTGCTGTTTGCAGCATCTAAGCCATGGAAAATACAGTTTCCTTCCACTGGAAGAGTCAATACTTCAGAATAAAGAACCGCTTAAGATTCAAACAGAAGTTTACAAAAATTGACAATGCATTATAGTACTTTTTCATTAACAAACACTAGTCTAATATTGGGACTAATCTTTGAAACAGTCCTTAGCCACTGTAGGGCTTGCACTTCACAATGGGTAACTTTATGACCGGCTATTCTAGCATCTCACTGGTTCTTCTTGAGATGCTCAGAACAACAGGACTTTTGAGACCAATTTGGGGCCTAGCACAAGCACCAATTCCAATCCTTCTGGGGGACAGCAGCGTATCCTTTTCAGATTTAGCAACTGATATCAAGGATGGGACACCTACAACCTCCCAGCAGCAGGTTCCCCATCCCTGGAAATAAAAATGTTTATTTTTAACTAGCATCAGCCCCTCTTTACTTCTTGAGCAATTTTCTGTGGACATTGCAGAAGTGAGGTACAGTGGTACCGTGGTTATCAAACTTAATCCATCCCAGAAGTCTGATCCAAAACCAAAGCGTTCCAAAACCAAGGTGTGCTTTTCCACAGAAAGTAATGCAACATGGATTAATCCGTTCCAGACAATTAAAAACAAAACAGCAATTTAACATGAATTTTACTATCTAATGAGACCATTGATCCATGAAATGAACGCAATAGACCAGGCTGCAATCCCAGTATCAAAAACAGGCAGTGATCTGCCCATTGCCATTGGAGGGGGGAGTTTAAATGGAGGGGGAGGAAAAACACTCAAACTGGAGGGAGGAGGAGCGCGTGTGTGGGGTGTGTGTGGGGAAGGAGGTGGCTAACTAGATGCGGGAGGAGGGAGTTTAAGGCCTGGGAGGAAAAACACTCAAACTAGAGGGACGAGGAGCACGTGTGGGGAAGGAGGTTGCTAACTGGATGCAGGAGGAGGGAGTTTAAGGGGGGTGGAATCTTAAAAAGGAAGCCCTGTTAAACAGGTAAATCTTAAAAAGGAAGCCCTGTTAAACAGGTAAATCTTAAAAAGGAAGCCCTGTTAAACAGGTAAATCTTAAAAAGGAAGCCCTGTTAAACAGGTAAATCTTAAAAAGGAAGCCCTGTTAAACAGGTAAATCTTAAAAAGGAAGCCCTGTTAAACAGGTAAATCTTAAAAAGGAAGCCCTGTTAAACAGGTAAATCTTAAAAAGGAAGCCCTGTTAAACAGGTGAATTATGAAGGAAAATCTTAAAAAGGAAGCCCTGTTAAACAGGTGATTTATGAAGGAAAATCTTAAAAAGGAAGCCCTGTTAAACAGGTGAATTATGAAGGAAAATCTTAAAAAGGAAAAGCAATAAAGTGTCTTGTAAACCAATAAATCTTTAATAAAAACATTTTTTAAAAAACAGTCGTCAAGTGTCCTTTGTTTGAATAATAAGGGCAGCTAACACCAATAAAATCATAGTAAAAACATAATAGGGGAAAAGAGAGGGGGGAACCAATTTAAAATACAGGTTAAAATGCAATTTAAAATGCAGCCTCATTTTAAAGTACAGTGGTGCCCCACAAGACAAACGCCTCGCAAGACGGAAAACCCACTAGACGAAAGGGTTTTCCTTTTTGGAGGCGCTTTGCAAAACGAATTTCCCTATGGGCTTCCTTCGCAAGACGAAAGCCCATAGGGAAATCTCCGGGACAGCGGGGAAGCGCAGCGCGTCTTCCCCACTGTCCTCGGACCTCCTCCGAAGGCTGGCGGCGGGGCGGAGAGACCTCCTCCCGCCGCCAGCCTTAGTTTCTCCGCTATCCCGGACGGCTTTTGAAGGCAGGCGGGGGGGGGGGGGAGCAAAGACTTTCGCCCAGGACCTCTTCTGAAGCCCGGCGGGGGGCAAAAGTCTTTGCTCCCCCCCTGCCTGCCTTCCCGGGGGGCTTTTAAATCGCCCCGGGACAGCGGAGAAGTCCTCCACTGTCCCGGGGTTTTTTAAAATGCTGGCGGGCGGCAGCGGAGGCTTCGCTGCCGCCCGCCAGCATTTTAAGATCGCCCCGGGACAGCGGAGAAGTCTCCGCTGTCCCGGGGGTTTTTAAAATGCTGGGGGTGGGAAGAAAAGCCCTTGCCCCCCCCCCAGCCTTCAGAACAGACTGTCCCCGGACCTGGTCTGAAGTCGGTTTCCATAGGAACGCATTGATTGATTTTCAATGCATTCCTATGGGAAACCGTGCTTCGCAAGACGAAAAACTCGCAAGAAGAAAAAACTTGCGGAACGAATTAATTTCGTCTTGCGAGGCACCACTGTAGCTGATAAATCTTAGCCTCTAGCCTTCCTACTTTCTGAAGGGCAAGCGTCATCATAACGCAAATCATGGTTACGAATACCAGTCCTAGGAGTTTTCACAACAGGTAGAGTAGCCTGCATAATGCAAAGAAACAGCCTAGGAGAAGCAGCACATTGTTTGCTTTAATCTTTGGCCATCTGAAAGTAAATGGATCTATTCTCTTCCTCGCTTACAACACAGTTTAGCTGAGATAAACAGTGCAGTTTACAACAAAGATGGCAACTCTTTCATATCCATTGTCCATGTTGCTCTTCCTTTCATAATATTCACAGTATCTGCCAGTGAAGTGTTGGGGGCATGCACAGAAGCTGCCCAGGATTCAAGTTCCTCCATTTTGACAGCAATGCCAGTTCAGTTTTTTACTTTCAGTAAGACCAATGAAAGGCACTGTTGGCTTACTGAGCTGTTTCCTGCTCTCATAGCTTTGGTTCATCTGATTGAAGACATTTACCAGTAATATGGTGTGATCCTTTGGGACTGTGGCATCAGCAATTTCTTCAACAAGTCTGTGCTCTTGTCTGGACCTGTGCACGTGAAGGCAGACTCCCTTCGAGCAAAGTCAGACTTCTACAAATCCACCAGAATAATTACGGCAACAAGTACCCTCTCCTCATACCATTGTGATTATTACTTATATATTACTGAAGCCTTTTCCATTTGCCTTCTCTCTCGGGTGAAGCTGAGGCGACGAGAAGAAACTCAAGCCAGTTTATCCATAGGCTTGTTAAGATCCAGAGGTGTCATAGGTTTTCAGAGAAGAGGCAGGAATGGTGCCTATTAGAAGGAACTTCCTCAACCTCTGGTCCTTCACTGCAGTCATCAACGTCTGAAAACTCCTCTTCAAACACAGCATCCTCAATCTTCCAACTGCCTATAGGCAGAAAAGCTCTTACACGTCTTGTGTGCCTTTCCTTCGGGCCACTTGAATCCCATAGCTCAGCTGGTACAACAGCCGGAACTGCTGGAGCCAGAAGTGATACTGGAACAATAACTGGCTGAGGAGCTTGAGCACACACTGCCAGGAGTGTGAGGCAATGACTGCAGGTTGTTGTTAGGCACCCAACAGCTCTTTAGCAAAGTCACCTAACAAGGCTCCTTTAATCTGGAGCAGCATTTGAGGAGTCAACTGAAGCTGCACCCAAGTAAGATTACTGAAAGTGCTAGGCAAAGCCTGGAAGAGCGCTAAATTACAGGGCAAACTTGGATTAGAGGTCATGATAATGTTACAGAGAGCAGCTGTGAACAGGAGCCTTATGAGGCACAGAAATGGCCTGAGAGAGAGAAGCAGCAAAAAAACAACCCCAAAAATTCTGTTCCACAATGTGCCTTCAGCCACCTCCAAATCAGCAGAGCCATGATTTGTTAAAGCATGCTGGAACTTAAAAAGGAAACTGTCACCGCAAGAGGCTGGAAGAATATGATGCTTTTAGCTGCCCTAAAGACTTTGGCTTTAGATTTATGTAGGTTTTTGTCACTGCCGCCCCCCCGCCCCGCCCCGCCCCGCCCAAATGTGGCTGAAGTTTTCCTCAACTGCTGCAGCACACTGACTCAGAGCGAATGGGGATCATCTCCAGTGGGGGTGGGAAACAGGCTAAGCTTCTTTGCCTTATGGCCAATAGCTTTGCCAAACGGCTACTTAAAAATGGTGCACTGCTTTGGCACTGGCTGGAGCTCTGGGGAGAGGCAACAATGGCAGGGCGCCAGCATAAGAACCCAACAGCCACTAAAATGCTGAGAGGAAAAACTGGTCTGTTTAACTCCCAAGGGCCTGAAGTGGTAAGGAAATGGCCACTAAGGAGGAAAAAATGAAAGGGAGTCAAGTGACAAGGTGAAAAAAGCAAATGTAGAAGTGATTGAAACAGTCATGGAAAGATGCAGGAAGGGGACTGCCAACCAGACCACACAGAAAAAGTCCCCTCCCCATAAAAAAACCCCAAAGCGAAGTTTCTTATTTTATATAAAACTCACAAGAACTTCCTTTCCCCTTTCATTGAAGATGTGCCAATTTAGTTTTAGAATTCTTTTGTTCCAGCATGGGGGTAGTGGGTTCTGTGAAAATAACCACACGCTGAATGGAAATCGCTTCCAAAACACAAGCCTGAGCAAATCTGAATAGCCGAGTGTGAACCCCAACTGCCTCAGAGTGAAGGCAGGAGAAAGCCACGTAAAGTGAGTGGATGTGAGCAAAATCCTTTCAATAAGCTGCGATTCTGCCTTTGAAGGCTAGAGGGAGCTTTCACCCCACCAGAGAACATGTTCACTCAAAGAAAAAAAAATCGCCATTAGTTTTTAGCAAAATACAAGTATTCCTGGAAGCAGATATCACTTTGGTTTTTCTAGTAGGATATAAAATGGGATTAGAGTACCAAAATAATATATACTGAAATCTAATTATTTGATATCATCTAAGCTTTTACGAATACAACATCACAAAATGAAACAATGCAGTTGTAACAAGTATTCTTGCTATGAATGGGGGCAGCGGAGAAAGAGTGAGGAAAAGGGAAGAGGAATCGACTTGGGACTCAACGTAGCCATATGAAATCTTGCACTTGCACTTCATTTATAGCTAAGGATTTAAAAACCACTCCGCATTCAGATAATATGTGAGTGGTGTAGAAAAACAGAGTATCCATAATAGAACAGTATTATAAAAACTGAGAAGAATTTAAAACAACTTTATTTTAGCTAAATAGGTTAGCCCATTTATTACGGCCAAACCTTTAATGTAGATAGATGATTAGATTAAAAAACAGACTAATTTCCATGCTTTCTTGTCTTGTCTTTGGTATTGGAAGGCAGGACTCTGCCACCCAACTTTGAGTAATTTCTGGTTCCCAACTTTAATCTAGAACAAACCAGTAATTGTATTCGGGGTAATTTACTGACATTCTAAGGGCTCTCCTTACGTTTACCTGTGTGAGAACTCCGGACTGGATCTGTAATGGCTGAGCTGCTGGTGCCTGTGGCACAATTGGAACAGTGTTGTCCATCCTAACAGGGAAGCCAGAATGCTTTGTGGTTGCCTGAAGACCAGCTGTAGGAAATAACGAAAAGAGAACAGTTAATCTACTGCTTTTAATTATCTGAACACATTTCAGAGCCCACTTACCAACAAACGAAACAAAGACAAAGCAAATAATTACTGACACCGAGAAATGCCTAAATCTATCTACACACTTGGTGCAGCAGACCAGCTGTACAGTCTAAGCAGTATTTTTCTGGAATACCACCTATTCAAAAACACCTTCCTTTGTGGCGGTGGATCGCCACAAACCCATTTAGTGATTTTGCTCTTAACATTCAGGTCACAATGGCATTTGGATATTGGGATGCCAGCTGTTGACTGAGAGGCATCTGTATTGTTAAAATAAAGTTTTTCCAGCTCCGTGAGAAGCTTCATCCCAGGCTGCAGCTACTGCAATCTGGAAACTGGTCATCTACTGGTTGGCTACTGGCAATATCTTTGTATTTTCCAACTTTACTGAAAGTGTTTTTTTAGAGGCCAATATGGAGTAATGCAATGTAATAGGCATATCTATAGATAATGTAGCTACAGCTCTCTTTGGGATGTACAATGTGTGGCAATGCATTTTGAAATAGATTTCAAAACATGGGGAATCGACAACAAAGCACCATTGCTCTACAAAATAGAAATGTAATTCCATACATACTACTGATGAAGCCAACTTGGGCAAGAGGTTGGTTCTATCAGCAGGCTACTGCAGTTGAGCTCATTCAATACCTTGTCTGCTATATAAAGGTCTGTAATGGAGACTCATGTGCCTACTTCAGTAAAAGTAGCTGTACATCCACAAGCGCCCTGTGCAATACTCATGAAGGAAACGGGGGACCACAATATCTGCACCCTCCGTGGACTTGCTCAGTAAGAAATGTGTGATATAAATTGAATAAATAATCCCCCAAATCCAACTCTATATGAAACAATAAATCCAAGTTTGTCTGCAGCAACCCTCAAATTATCTTGGATTCCTTCACTTAGCCTAGAATAAGCGTAAGCGAATCCATTGCTCAGCTGCACATTGTATCCTATTTTACTTATTTCAAAACTTTTGATTTTCAGAATTTGTATACTGAGCACCATGCTAGAGTTTTACTGTTAACTCTTAAAACATGAAAAGTGTCAAATTATACCTTAGTGGCATACATGTAATATATGTGCACCTTAGCTGTTATAGCTTTAAAACTACTATATATTATTTTTGTAAATAGTATGGAAAGACCCCAACACACACACACTTACTTTGAAAAGCAGGAGGACACACAATGAAAGTTTGCTGAAATGGGTCCGTTTGGGTGCAGATCTGAGTGGTTCCAGGCTGTAAGGAAACACTCTGCTGCGCCACACCAGTAACTGGTGCTGC
This sequence comes from Podarcis muralis, assembly GCF_964188315.1. NCBI lineage: Eukaryota > Metazoa > Chordata > Lepidosauria > Squamata > Lacertidae > Podarcis > Podarcis muralis. The sequence continues at coordinate 67,387,888 of NC_135659.1, read as the reverse complement.
AGATGATGGGTAGAGAGCCGACTGATAATTCAGCAGTGAAACATCTGAATTTGCCAGAGACAGAGTAGCAGCAGCTGTAGAATTTGAAGCCAACACACTAGCCTGGAAAACAGGAACACTCATCATTAGAACCAAAACATGTCTTTTGCTCAAGCATTTGAAAATCAACCACAAAAACCAATACAAAAGAAACGCTTCAGGCTTTCCGCTCACTTTAACCCAACTTTCCGTCTCGTTGACATATTTTACAGACCAGCTGGTGAGCTGTATAATACTAAACAGCTAGTTAGCTACAATGGGAAAGGGTGAGGGATGAAGGCAGGTCACAGGAGAGCTGCTCTGAGAGGTCCAAGGCCATGGTGAGCTTTAAAAGTCAATGCCTGGAATGGGGTATGGAACTCATAAGGCAGCCACTGCATAGCGGCAGCTGCCGATTACATATAGCATTGATTTCAGATTAAATTCATGATTAATAATCTAGAATAACATCTAGATTAAGGTGAATCACTCCAGGAAATGACGGAAGCCGTTTTTATTGGTTTTCATTCCTCAAAATAATAATAATAATAATAATAATAATAATAATAATAATAATAATAATAAACTAATTACCTGATGGTGCACAGTATTGAGCTGGTTGTTGAAACTCATGGTGAGGTTTGTGCTTGTGTTCGGTGCAACATGTGTTGTGAATGGGCTTTTTATCTGATTAACTGTGTCATACATATTCACTCTTCGCTTGCATATCTCCATGTTCTGAAAGCAGGATTTCACACTAAAAGGAAATGAGATGTCGAAGAGATTTGTGTGGCTGTGAAACTGTAGTTAGTTACCAAGCATGTAAGGCTACGTGTGCGATGCTTCTGCACCTTATTTTAACATGCATCAATATAACCAAGAGTGCCATTCTCCCACCATCAAAATCCCGAAGTTCAAACAGTAATGATCAGGGATTAGGAACCTGTGTTTATCCAGATGTTGCTGGACTCCAACTCCCATCAACCCCATCCAGCATGGCAAATGGTCAGGGATAATCAGGAGTTGTAGTGCAACAACTTCTAGAAGGCCAGACGCTCCCGATCCTAACAGTATACTTTTGGGGTGGCTGCCAAGCACCTACTTTATATCTGGGATATAAAGATTCTGACTGTGAGAAATCAAAGGTGTTGGTGGAATAAGTAGCTGCAACAACTTTTTTTTTTAAGTTACTCCATTGAGGTAATAAATACACTTTGGGAATTCCTTTGATTAAATCAAGTTTGCTCTAATTTGAATTTATTTTGTGTTAATGTGAACTTCTAGAATGCTTTCATATGCTTTATTTTTTACTTGTCTCAACCTTAAGGGAGGGACAGGCTACAAGAGTGAATGAATAAATGAACAAACAAACATTGTTTCAAACATCTGTCAGAAACTTACTGGTTGCTATGTGGGAAATCCAGTAGATGGTTCATTGTCACAAACTGATGGTTCAAAGTCTTCAGCGGAGTAATTCTCTTATCTGCATCAATTGTCAACATTTTCTTTAACAAATCAATGTACTCCCTTCGATCTGCCTTCTCTGCCAACATGTCTGTTCCCTCCAAATCTGTAGACATATTTACCTTGTAGGAGAAAAAAATTGGAACTTGATCTCTGTTGCATAAACCATTGATTTTATAGCAGGGAAATTACTAGATATACAATATACATTTATTCTAGGCTCTCAGAATGCAGAATCATTTCAACTTTAGACTCAGGATCTCATTCCTCCCTCTTCTAGTTTCTCTAATATATGGATGTTGGGGGGGAAATCACACTGTTATATAGAGCATGTTGAATAGAAGTGAAAATGAAATCTTACTCATGTTTACTCAGAAATAAGACCCAGTGAGTTCACTGGGGCTTACTCCCAAGAAGAGGGCACAGAATTGCAAACTTAATTCCTGAGGAAGGGGATATAATTGATTCCTATGTAGAGCAAGTGTAAAATACTACTGCTCTGGGTAATTATGCTTGTAGTATAAAAGGCATCATTATTTTTCTCAGCAGCTCACCTGCGCCATGTCATCCAAACAGTTGAAAATGTACTTCCGAGCTTCCTTTGATTTTATTCCCGTCTCTAATTCATGTTCCTCTGGAGTCTATCAAATAAAATACATGTTACAAGCAACTCTAACAGGGTTTTAGAGTTCAGTGCAATAAAAGCAAAGCTAGGTCAACAAGCAATCAGCCATTGACAAATGGAATGCCCTATGAAGCAGAAATGATAGGCCATCATAACCTTGCTACCTAAGCTTGTGAAAAATGACACTGTGCCAAATTAATGTTCTCATCTATATTCTCAAGGACAAATACAAGCCAACCTGAGCAAAGTATCATATATTTTACAAGGCAGCCATAATATGAAGCTTCAGATGTTTCTAAACAGTAGTTCAAACTCTGAAAGGTGATTTTAAATCACTGGATGGCTTTACAGCAAAGGGGATTGCAAAAGTGATTTTCTGACAGTATATCTTTTAGCAAAAAGAGGGTTTGTTACTGAAAAATTTTCTGAGAACTAATGTTAATGGCCTTAAATTTTCTAATAAGATGTTATTTTGCTGGTGACAAAGAGAGCCTTCTGTGTGTGAATCTTTGTAACTCTCTAAAAGTGCTCTCCTTTCCTATAACATTCAGCTGAACAAGTTAGTTGTTTTAAATTGTTTTTGACATTGTTTTGAAAGCTGTAACCCACCATGGGACCTTATGGCAAAGGGCAGACATTAATTAATACTAAAAAAATGAATGTAATTAAAATCAAGAATATTTTTTTTAAGTCCAGCCAAACGGAAAAGACTCGCTCCTGCATACAAATTAGTCACACCAATAGGTAGCTCTCTTTATTGTAACTGTTTCACTGGATGTGCCCAGAGAAGAAATACATTTGCCATTTGCTCAGTAGTTAAGTCTCACTGAATTTAATGGGGCTTCCTCGTAGGTAAATGGGGTTAGGTCTCCAACCAAAGTTATCTTAACCTAGTGGTGAACATGCAATAACTAAAGGTTTTTCCTCTACACAAGCTGCAAATACTGCTCTTAGACAATAAATTGAATGTCTGAAAAAAATAAAAACCTTTAGTCTCCACAATGGGTATCCCAAGTTTGGATCTCTGTTAAAAAACCTGCTTGTTTTCGTTCCTGCACTCAGTAAGTACTCAGCTGGAAGTCCTTGCGTTTGTGAAATGTAACGAATCTGCAATGGAAAAAAGAAGTAATCTATGATAAAGGCGAATGCTGTGTCAATAGTTAAATGCATTTCCTTCCAGAGGAAGGAAAACATACAGTGGGATCTTTTCTTTTTTTTTAAACTGCCTGTCAATATTCACTTAACAGATTACCATGCTGAAGCAAATACATTTCTTTGCAAACCTTAGTTGTTTAATATATTTTACTGCATTATGCAGTTCCAACCATATCTTGCATCAGATTCCCAATTTCTGGTTAGGGATGAACTGATTTCTAGACTGGACCCAGGAAACAATCATTTCCAGTGGATTCCAGTGTAGTGTCAATGAACTCTGATGGCTCCACAACATCTTGTGCAAGCATCTCAGAGATGGCGCGTTGAGAAGGCCTTGTCCCACAAGCAAGGCATAGAGCTTAAATGCTCTCATGTGCTGGATAACCTGAGCAGACCTGGTGCTCTACTTGCCTGCATTTAATTTGTGCAATTTTAACCAGCCTACTTTCAACAGCATATGATTAAAATCAATTGTACTGTATGTCCAAACCAGGGGTCATGGGTTGTTTCACTCCAAGCAAACCACGTCCAAGGTTTGTTCATTGATGCCACTATAAAATGTAATTTGTTTGTCCTGAAGAAAAGAATATAGCCCAGACCAATGGATTCATGGTAAACCATGAACAATGGTGTAATTGGAAATGGCAGTGAAAAATGTGTGTGCCTTGATCAGAGGAACCACATGACCCCCATCTACCCACCCAAATGAACATTCAAAAGAGCTATGGGGGAGAAGTGCTCATTGAGCTGATCCCACCAAGATGGATAGGCCAGGTATCTTGAACTGCAACTGTCTAAAAGTATGCCTGTAGTCACCTTAAGCAGAGGTAGGAGGGAGCAGCACTGATTCAGGCAAAGCACATCATCAGTGAATGTGTCCCATCCTCCTTCATCAGCAGAGAGGTGTTGTCATGGCCAGGGCAGAAGTCAGAATGTCAGCATATTATGTTATCTACCAGTAACCTATCCATTCAAAAGAAGTTTATACAGTTGGGTGATTTATATAATCCTGTAATTTCTGGTCTTGGGTATTGGAACTGAATGGGGCAATGCAAAGCACTACAACTAACCAGTGCTTCTCGCATGTGTCCATCTGAAAACAGTAGGACTATTGATCTAATCCAGCTCTCTAGATCAATTGTACAGTGCTCATGAATTAGATGTTTATAATCCAATCACAAATGCATTTGCAGTGCAATCCTAACATTATTTCCTCAGGCAAGCCTCAATGAGTACAATGGCACTTATTCCTGATTGAAGCTGCTTAGGACTGCAGGCTTAAATACCATGAAATCAGCTTAGGGCACCTTTTTGTTTATAAGAGTGTGGCTAAATTTGGACAGGCATTATCAAGTGCTAATGTGATATTAAATCCAGTTCCAAATATGAATTTAGATTTGAATGTAAACTATATAAATATCTACACAAACTTGCCTGGTCATATTCTGATGCTCCCGGGTACAGTGGCCAACCAAGAAACAGCTCAGCTATCACACAGCCCAGCGACCACATATCAATAGCTTCACAAAATGGCAAACCAAGGATGATTTCAGGAGCTCTGAAAAACATGCAATAGTATATTTGATTACTAACAACTTCACAAATCCCACAAACTTGACTGAATTAAAAAGTTTAGATTATCAAATGTATAGCCAAGAATGAATGAGCAAAACTGATTGCAAAACCAATAATCAGTGCTATGGCATCTTAAAGACTTTGATCCAGAGATGCTCTAGAGGTTTGAGGAACCCTCTGAAACAGGGTTTGAGGTGGCACCAGGTGCTGCCGAGGGGACTGCCAAATATCGCTTCAATCCCCATTCTGCTGACAGACTGTTCCTCTGAATCAAAGAGATTTGATACAACCACACTTCCCAAACTTCAAAGTAAAGCTTTTATGTTCGATTGTGTTTACTCTGTGGGCACAGAATCATGACTTTTCCACACAATCAACCTTTGGCTATATACTAATGCACTCACATTTGGAATAACTCAATGAATTAAATTCAATAGGAATAGCTCCTAAGTAATTACTGCTAAGGTATAAGATCCGCCTGTTTATGTTTTAAAGGCAATACAGTGAGAAAATGATCTGACAAATTTAGCACACAATTCACTACAACATTTAATTTCATATAGCTTAAGTCCAACGAATAAGACAAACATGGCTACATTGGAAAATAACAACTTCATTGCCAGATCTATAGGATTAAAGGTTTTATACCCAAAATAGAAGAAATGTGGTCATAAACATAAACTGCAGTTGACAACCAGGTCTAACCTCTCTACCCAGCTCCATGTTTCTTTACCTAGTTTCCTTTCCTTTAGGAAAACAGTGGTTATCCTATGTCACTCAGTGAGTTCTAAGGAGGAATTTGAACCTATACCCAAATTCATTATCCAGGGAACCATACAATGACCACACAAAAATGACAAGAGATCCCAGTGTTGGGTTGAAACACTACCGTAACACACACACCCAAGCATTGTAGGTATTAATCATCTTACAAGCTAGTCATATTCTCCCAGCAAACACAGGAAAATCAACAAAGTCACCAACTCAACCACGTGTGATATCAAGATGGACAGCAGTTGCCATTGAACTATTTGTAGTAAGTAGTAGATCAAATTTCCCTCCTTGTTCTAAATATATTTTGTTTAGATAACCAGCTGCATATTGTTATTTTCAGAGGCTTAAAAAAGGAATGACGTGTTTATACATGAATGGTGCTGGGAGGAAGTAGATCACAATCCTTGTCTTCGCAGTACATTTGAACAGGGGATTATGGATTATTGGGACTGAAAATCAGTCCTTTATTCTTATCTTACTAATGATGACTTGTTGGGAACAACCAACTCACAATACTGTTGGATCAGTCCATCAACATCTGATGGATAATTTAGAAGGATTGGGTCCAGCATCACTTTCGCTGTGCATGTATGCCAGTAGCCATACTCGGCAGAGTTACATCTCAACACAGCTCCTTCCTGGGAAGTGTTTTCGGGGTTGAAGGTACACACAGTAGACAATAAACACTCATGGATGCCATATAGATTCATTGAAGTGTATAAGTTTACTTGACAGGCATAAAAGCATATTGGCAGCAAACATATATACAGGCATTCACCACTGCTGTGGTCAAGGCAGCGAAAGTGATGCCAGACCCAATACTTCTAAAACATTCAACAGAGGTTGATGGATTGATCCAACAAATATCTGGTTCAGAAATAACATCAATCCAGACATCATGGCTTTCTTTTCCCAAAAGCCAGGAAGAGCAATGCAGGCATGATTTCACTTGTGCACAGCAAGCCATAGTTTATGCTTATGACAACATGACTACTGGGTACCCATTTGAATATCGCAGCTGCCTGACAAATCTGATACAAACATCTGAGCTTCCCAACACTCCAACACAGATACCACAATTTTAACGCCAAGAGTGTGGCTTACAAGTGCCAACGGCTATATGCCAGGTTGAACTCAAACTTGGGCACATCCAGAGTGATCTCAAACCCTTAAAATGTTTTAAGTGCTTATTCATGTGGCAAGGATGACTACCATTAGAGAAAAATGAATTCCCCTTGGGGATTTGTGTGGGCTTTTGAATTCTGGCTATGTTATTCAATCTACTGCATTTTACATCCCAAATGCTAGAAGCATAGAAGTTCCTTTTCTAAATGTCAAATAATGACATCCCCCCCCCCCGGCATCTGCAGTCTGCTTGAAGTAGTCAGGCTTCTGAGTTCCCACTCAACTTTAGCAACCTAGCTATTTGCAAAATATTTGTAAATATCTTTCAAGTTGAAAACTCAATTGGAAAAGAAACAGGAAAGGATAAATGGGAAGGAGACAGAAAGCTGACAGCCATGATTTCAGGAGACAATTTACCTATCAAGTGCCACAGGATGAATGCCGTGCAAAAAACAAAAAACCTGTTGTTTAAATAAATGAAATGGGTACTTACCTATAATAGCGTGATTGCAAGTAAGTAGAACACACAGCTTTCGACACATGACTTGCAGAGCCGAAGTCTATGACCTTCACCCTATATGGCTGGCGTACAGGATCAACAAGCATGATGTTTTCAGGCTTCAGGTCAGCATGTATTAGACCCAGACTTTTCAGTTTCATCAAGGCAGTGGCCACCTGCTGCAAAATTGGCCGAATGTATTTCAGAGGCAGGGGGCTAAACTTATTTTGTTTTAAGAAGTCGTACAAGTTTTGTTCCAGCATCTCAAACACCAGGCATGTGTGGTTTTTATGTTGAAAACACTCATAAGAGCGGACAAAGTTGTATTCATCAGCATTCTCACTACTCAGCCGGGACAGAATACTCACTTCAATCTGCCCCTGCCTGGCATAGGAAGGGTGGTTTTTCAGGATTTTGATAGCTACAATCTCCTTGGTGCTCCGCTTCCAGCATTTTGCCACCTGCCCAAATGTCCCTCGGCCCAAGAACTCCAGGACTTCATAGCTGTTTGTCATGGAACAAAGGATTTCATGCTGGACCAGCTGGTAATCCCCTTCGCCACTGGAACTACTGCTTTTCGTTGTTACAGTGGTGGTAGTGGCCGCAGCACCCACCGCAGGTCTGTTTTGCAGCATGAGAGGTGGATGTTCCTCAATAATTTGCACGCTACCGTTGCTGTCAACTTCCTCACTTTTCCTTTTTAATCCACATTTTTGGTACGGTTCCAGCAAAGCAATGTTAGCCCTGTGTGTTAGGGCCTGGCTGCTTTGGAACGACGTTGTTCCACCACTGCCTGTGCTGTCGGCTGCTGTGACCACAATGTGCTCAACTGAAGGAGCAGGGAGATGGAGGCTCTGGTCATAAGCAGGGATGCTGAAGTTTGCTACCTGGTGAGAGGAGCTGGCTGGCCCTTGAGCACCTGGGAGGTTTTTGCTGTGACTGTAATACTCGTCACCGTTACTCGGTCCTGAAACATCCCAGCTAGAGGGCTCCACTTTCAGTTTCTTGGCACTGCAGAAGGCACTCGAAGATAGTGATGGGGGGGAGAATACTTGAAGCTGAGAGGCCATACCTGAAGAGTAAACAAAGAGCTAATTAATGAATAAGCAATAAATATATCACACAACAAGAAATCACACTTGGGAAGAAGATCCAGATTCACAGCTCTCTTTTTACCCACTAAGTAATAATGGCGAGTGTGTGACCTCACCAAATGTTTCCCAAAGGTAACAAGGGAGATAGCTCTTTCCATAGATTGCCTATAGCTACACACAAACTGCCACATCAGCAGCTAACAATATTAGATTCTTGGTCACCCTGGCCAGCGGGTATCCATACATAGGAGGATCAGGAACAAAGAACAACAATATTTTTTGGGAGGGTACAACTTTCCTTGTAAGTGGTCAAATGCCTAGTTACAAGGAAAACTGCTGAAATGTTACTTTACATCAGGTGTAGGAAACATGTGAGTTAATAAAATGGCTTTGAGTAGATGTGCTGGTTAAAGTATTGTGGAGTTAATATTTGCATTAATTTGCTGTTTTATAGGTTCTATCATTTCCTTTATGCTCTACTACATACAACATGTGTAATCCACCTGACCACGACCAAACAAGTTGTCCATCCTACCTCTACCGAAATACAAACCACCTACAATTAAGGACAGAAGTCACCATGTTGTCCCAATAATTACTCCTATAGACTGGTCATGCTTCCCAAAGGATACTCCCCAACCTCACTCCTAGAAGCAAGTCATCGCTAAGGATACTTCCCAGATCCACAGCTTGACTGCTGAAAGTTTGTTTTTTTTTTAAACCAACTGGCTTTTAGTTCATTTCAAAGGTGCCTTGAGAACATGGAAGGGGGAAAAAAATTTTAAGTACAACTTAATGAAAACTAACACTGACTAGAAAACACTAACAAGCAGAAGGGAATATGCCTGACTTCACCATCAGTATTGCAAAAGGGACACCAACACTGCCTTCAATTAAGCAATGTCAGGATCAGATGCTACTCATGACTGGTGCTGATGAGCTGATATTTTCTTTTACTGTAGCTTTACTGTTTATATCTTGCTAAATTTCAATGCTGTGGTTCTATGTGATAAAAAGCAATATACATTAAAGTATTAGAAGTAAACACTAGCAATTTCATTATGGCAGGTTAAAGGTAAAGTCGCGGACGACTTTGAGGTTGCATGCTCATCTGGCTCTATAGGCCAAGGGAGCCGGCGTTTGTCTGCAGACAGCTTCTGGGTCATGTGGCCAGCATGACTAAGCCACTTCTGGCAAACCAGAGCAGTGCACGGAAACGCCGTGTACCTTCCCGCCGGAGTGGTACCTATTTATCTACTTGCACTTTGCCGTGCTTTCGAGCTGCTAGGTGGGCAGGAGCTGGGACAGAGCAATAGGATCTCACCCCATTGCAGGGATTCGAACTGCCGACCTTCCGATCAGCAAGCCTTAGGCTCAGTGGTTTAGACCACAGCGCCACCCGCGTCAGGTATGGAAGGTTACCTTCAGATAAAAACATAAATGGTCTAACCATTTATGTCTCAAGTGTCACAGAGAAAAGGCGGCAGGCTCCAACTGGCCCTTCAAAGTCCAGTCCAAATATTTGCTTGTTGTCAGGCCTATTTAGGGGGACAGATTTTAATCTGCAATGCCTTACAAAACAGGTTATGGACCAGCTACCAGCAGCCCAACTAGCATGGCCAATAGCTGGAGGTGAGGGGAAATATAGTTCAAAGCATTAGTTCCAAACATTCAGAGGGTAACCTTTTGATCATTTGCTTTTACAGTGAAAGGAAAGTAAGGCTCAAGAAAGGAGACTGGCAAACACTCTCTCCAACTTGCAGAGCCTGAATTTTAGAAACACGTGTTTTTAAAGACTAACAGAGCATTTGCCAACAGCTATTCAAGCCACGTTTCCTGCAAGACCTTAGTAGTAGTATGACACCAGAGACCACAGCCAATTCACACGTTTCTTTTGACTGTGACTAAAGTTTAGATGCTTTCATAACCGTTCTCATTTTGCAAACTAGTTTCCCCATTTTGAAACAGTGGTTCATTCACAGAAGTGTTGACACTTTTGTGCCAGCTAACACTGAAAAGTTTGCTAGGAGTAGAAACAATGCCAATGAAGCAACTTATTCCATCAATACAATTTGACATTGTCCATAGAGGACACTGACAAGCTTCTGCTTGTGTCATCATTCATAATGGCCCATGTAAGCCGCCGCTCTTTTACTCACTGACCTGATTCACACAACACAAAGCACATGAACAAGCAAGCATGCAGGTTCCCAAAGACAAGACTGGTTGCTTTGCTCCTCTTCTGAGCCTGATACTGTGGTTTGGCTTAGCCATTATGTCAAAATGCAGGCTTGCCGTTTTATTTCAATCCAGGCAAACCATGAGCCATAGTTAATATTTATAGTTAATATTTATTCTATGGCTTACTACTCATGGTTTGTCTGGGGAGATAAGCAGCAAGCCTAGGTTTGGACATAATGCTAAGCCAAACTATGGTTTAGCTCAGAGCAGTGCAACAACAGCGTTAGAGAAGCAAAGGAGCCATGTTCTTCTCTCTGCGAATTCACATGTTTGCTGTTTCATATTAAGCCATTGTTTGGCTTACTGCTACAAGTAATCTGGGCAGGTCAAAAGAGCAGCTCTGAAAAAAAGTGTATCAATTTACTTAGTAGGGAGTTTTATGTAGGATTTTGGGTATGTCACTACATGCAGCTATGAAGACTGCCAAATTAACTCATTGTTGCCAGCGATGATGAGACACTATCCAGAGGAAGTTACACACACTTGAACAACCAATTTAAAGTATGCTTTGGTCTCTTCTAGAATGCACATATAGAATTCAAGTATGTCTCATCAGACATGTGGATTACCCCAACATGAAAACAGGGTGTTCCTTAAAATCTTTTGTGATGTGCTGGAAGACCAAGACAGTCAGAAAACAAGAAAACATGACACAGGACAAAAGCCTGAGCCAAAGCAGCCATTTCAAAACCCTGCATCAGACTGCCAACTGAAGTGACACACACATTACACAATATAAAGATACCAATTCCTGGAAATAATAACTATCCTAAGCACTGGCAGCCTAATGCTCAACTGGCTATTCCATTATCAATTTGAGCTTTTAATGCAGGATGGCAAATGTGACCTAACAGGCATTGCTGAAACCTGGTGGGATGAGAATCATGACTGGAATGTAAAAATTGAGGGGTATCACCTATTCAAAAGGAACAAACCAAACAGGTAGGGAATAGGAAGAGCATTACATCTAAAGCATGTATACACTTTTTAACAAATCCATGACCTGGAGAATTTAAGGCATATTGAGAGTACATGGATAAAAATTGTAGGAGGGGAACAAAAGTGACCTGACTGCAGGTGTCTGCTATAAACCTTCAAGCCAAACTGAAGAGTGGATGGTGCCTTCCTACAGCAGATTACCAAACACTCAAAAAGGAGAGTTCTAGTAGTCATGGGAGACTTCAACTACCCTGATATATGCTGAAACTCTAACTCTGCCAAGAATGTATGGTTCAACAAATTCCACCACCGGCAATTTCATTTCCCAGAAGATGGAAGAAGCAACATCTCTTGGACCTCTTTCTCACCAACAGGGAGGAACTGATTGACAAAGTGGAAGTACTGGGAGGAAGTGATCATGTCCTCTCATGTTTCATTATACAGAGGCAAGGGAAAGCTGAGTGTAGTTGGACATGCACTCTGGGATTTCTGAAGGCTGATTTCAAAAAGCTTAATGAACTACGGGGAGAGATCCCATGATCAGAAATTCTAAAAGGGAAGGGAGTCCAAGATGGATGGGGGTTACTTAAAGGTGTAATACTGAAGGCACAAAGGCAGACAATTCCAACAAGAAAGTAAAGTAGGAGGCATTTAGTGCGGCAGCATAAGATCTTATGGATGATATTTAAGAACAGCATGTATTAGAAATGGAAGAAAGGAGAAATAATGAAGGAAGAGTATACAGTTGCAGGGAGAAGTCTGGTGGGCCAAACCTCAGAATGAGCTCAGGCTTGCAAAGAAAGGTGAAAAATACAAGAGGGTTCTTTGGCTATGTTTGAAGCAGAGAAAGAACAAAAAAGTAGTAGTCCGCTGCATGGAGTAGCGCTATGGGCGATAGAGAGAAGGTGGAACTGCTTAACACCTACTTTGTCTCGTCTTCACCCAAAAGGAAAGCAGTGCCCAACCTGGTGATAACAAAATAAATGATGCAAGGAGAGAGCTGAGGCCGAAGATAGGAAAGAACACCTAGCTACTTTAAATGAATTCAAATCTTCAGGGCCTTGGAGAACCTGTGAGGTTCCTGCAGTCTGGGGGCAGGTAAATGTCCCCACCTTTAAAAAGCAGGGGAAAGAAGACCCAGGTGATCAGCTTAACAGTGATACCAGGAAGTAATAGTACCACTGTATTCTACCTTGGTCAGACCACACCTGGAATCCTGTGTCCAGTTCTCAGCACCACAATTCAAGAAGGATATTGACAAGCTGGAACGTGTGCAGAGGAGGGCAACTAAACTATTTCTTCCAGATACCGAGAACAGTAGTATGTTTAGTTTTTCTGAGATCAGCTAATCCATTTGTTCAAGCTGCCTCAGTGGATTAAATCGGGAGAGGTCTTCTCTTCCCCGCCCCCCAATTATGCTTTAACCACTCACTGCAAACATCTTTCATATCTTACTGTAATTAAGCCAGGTTGTAGTAAAAGTGACTGCTCTGATCTCTAAACCAAGATAGCAATGTCTTGTACACACTGTGATTCAAGGGCAGATTAAAGGAACAACATGAATGTTTTCTCTGTGATTTTGGCAAAGACTCAAGTGTTTTCAAGAGCTAAAATCCTTTCCAACAGTTTATTCCAACTCTGTCAGGAGCATGTGGCATGTAAAAACCAGTAGTTAAGAAGGGATGAGTTTGGCTCCAAGAGATGGCCCTTCAACTTCTCACTCCCAGACAACATCTGTCCCCAAGGATAAATGCTGTACTAAAAACATCATATTAAGTTTCAAAGAACAACCACAACACACGTTTCAATTTCAGTAAAACACTTTTATCAGTATCCAGGAAACTGTTTTAACTCCCACCCCATTTTGTATGTAAGCTAGGTCAGATGCCACAATGGCAATGTTCATGTTTTATAAAAGTGATCTTAATGCAAAATGCTATCAGTAAAAATGAGCACATTTTTGCTACCACCAATTCTTCAGCCATGTCAACAAGTTCACACTAGCCACTCATCTAGTTCTAAAAAAAATATTAGGGTGTGATCTCCACAGTGGCAGGTTCTGCATTTCAGGGTGTTGTGACCTAGATAGCTTTAGAGGTAGGTGGGACTGCACTAATACAGTGTTACCTCAGATTACATACGCTTCAGGTTACAGACTCCACTAACCCATAAATATTACCTCGAGTTAAGAACTTTGCTTCAGAATGAGAACAGAAATCGTGCAGCGGCGGCGCGAGGCCCCATTAGCTAAAGTGGTGCTTCAGGTTAAAAACAGTTTCAGGTTAAGAACAGACCTCCAGAACAAATTAAGTTCTTAACCCGAGGTACCACTGTATAGCAGATTTCTATACAGATCTCTTCATTTACTACATCAACACACATCCAGAGCTTATGAAGATACCACAGTCAGGACCTAGGTAAAGGTAAAGGTACCCCTGCCCGTACGGGCCAGTCTTGCCAGACTCTAGGGTTGTGCGCTCATCTCACTCTATAGGCCGGGAGCCAGTGCTGTCCGCAGACACTTCCGGGTCACGTGGCCAGCGTGACATCGCTGCTCTGGCAAGCCAGCACAGCACACGGAACACCGTTTACCTTCCCGCTAGTAAGCGGTCCCTATTTATCTACTTGCACCCGAAGGTGCTTTCGAACTGCTAGGTTGGCAGGCGCTGGGACCGAACGACAGGAGCGCACCCCGCCGCAGGGATTCGAACCGCCGACCTTTCGATCGGCAAGTCCTAGGTGCTGAGGCTTTAACCCACAGCGCCACCTGTGTCCCTAATAGTCAGGACCTAGACTACATAAATATTTGGTTCTGTACAAGGCATTTAGCTTTTGTTCATAAGCAGGAAGTAAAATTAAAGCTATATTCTGCTTCAAGCAATGTAGTACAATACTTGCTTTAAGATGTTAATATAAAGCATGTTATCCCTCATGCACTTTGTGGGGTCTTAGAAAATATCTTTAAGTGCACATGCATCAGCCTCACCAACAAAATATCAATAATGAATAAGAGCATTTTTAGAACCTTTACTCACTTCATAATGCCTACTCCAATTGATGATTTCAAGGCCCAAGTTGTTTCCTATGATAAACTCAGAGGCCCCGTTATAGATCTTGCAAGTAAATTGACAATTGTTTTATAGCCTGAGGAACAAACTAAGGCCAGTTTTTTCTACAGTTGATAATATCAGGTTTTGGCTTTAGTCTAGCTACAGAATTTTTCTATTTATACCTGTACCCATCTAGGAACACTGAAACAGGTTATCTGGATACCCTCTGAATACAGCACTAAATACCTGCTTTGACTCCAAGCATAATCATTCTGTGATGTATTTAATAATAACATTTGCAACAGAATGCCACAATGCATGCAAAGCATTTGAGTTTATCAAAACCACCAGCTGTAAACCAAGAGTTCACTTGTTCAGCTACTAAAATGTCAAGTATTCTCATAGTGAAAACTTTTGCTATGGGAACAGAATCACAATACCACTGAGTGGAATTCATATGAGCACATTTTACTAAAGAATGACTTACCGTATTTTTTGCTCTTTAAGACTCACTTTTTCCCTCCCAAAAAGTAAGGGGAAATGTGTGTGCGTCTTATGAAGCGAATGCAGGCTGCACAGCTATCCCAGAAGCCAGAACAGCAAGAGGGATTGTTGCACAGCGCTCCCTCTTGCTGTTCTGGCTTCTGAGATTCAGAATATTATTTCTTCTTGTTTTCCTCCTCCAAAAAATAGTTGCGTCTTATGGTCTGGTGCGTCTTATAGAGCAAAAAATACTGTACACTTTGGTTTTTCTACTTGTTAAAACACGTTAACATTTTTGCTAAAGGTTCTAGTTCAGTTCAACAGAACCGCCTAGCAATCCCCCTGCAGCTCTCCCTCACAAAAATCTCCAAGTAGGGCATCCGAAACTCTGCTACAGGGGAGGGCATTCTGCTACAGGGCAGGGTGAGGAGCAGCAGAAGTCTTTTTAATATGTTGATTTTCTTTAGAACGTTTTCTTAAAGCGTGCTTTAATATTTGTATAATAAATGTGCTTTAATATTTCTGATAAGCCACCCCACCTTGGAAGGATATATATCTTGAGAGGGACGATAAAAACGATGGTAATAATTAAATGAAAAAGCACAAGTACAGGAAAGCTGACGATGGCGGTAGAATATGCCTCTGGAGTAAGTTCTTAAAAGGGACTTATATCAATGAACTGTAGTTTAAACTTGGCAGAGGCGGAAAGCGGGGGGGAGAGAGAATATGAAAATGCCCTGCCCACTCACTAACCGGAGGCCCCAGCGACGGGCGTAATGGGAAAGGATTACACAGCGCCCCACTCGCTGGACATTTGTTTTTTACAGTGGGGAGGGGAGCCTCGTGAATTAACAGGTTGTTACGGAGCGGGGGCCGCATAAGCAAGAGAAATACAGGAACCCGAATCCCAAGAGCTACGCTATCTGGCTGGTAACGCTCGGCCTCCGCCTCCCCAACCAGGCCTCAGCGGCCCTCGAGTGCGATGATGGCGGCCTCTGAACCCGAGAAGCGACCTGCCCACAGCCCACGACAGAGCGCCGTCCCCGCCCGCTGCATCCCACCCCGAGGCCTCCCCGCGAGGGGCCGCGCGTGCACTTACTCGCCGCCGTTGGGGGTGTCTCAGCCACGGGCCGGGCCGGGAGCTGCCTGCCGGTGCCGGGGGACGAGCGGGCGCATCCTAGCCCCGGGACACGGGGCCGGCCCGGGCAAGGGGGAGCGCGACCGCCGCGACCTTCTCGAGGCGGCCGGCACAGGGGCAGCCCCGGGGCCTCTCGGATGCCGCTGACGCCAGGCTTCGGCCCCCGTCGCCCGCCCGCCAGCGAGCCCGGCCCGGCCCCCGCTGCTCTTCCAGCCGCCGCGCCCTCTGGGCCCCTCCGCTCAGCCCAGCTGCTCCCGCTCCGTTCCGCGCCCCTCTCTCGACTGAGTCAGGCGCAGCCAGCCGAGCGCAGCACGCCAGCTAACGCCTCACGCTCCGAGCGCCGAGGCGGAAGCAGCCGAGCGCCGAGGCGGGGATGCGAACAGCCGCTTTCTTTTTTTCCCTCCCCCCGCTCTCCACGTGATCAGCGGCGGTTGAGCCGCGCCGAGGAATCGGGGCTCGCCGTCGTGACGGGAGACATTTTCTCCGATTGTCGCGGCCGCGATACGTTACAAAAAACGCAAATCATAAGCACGCAGCCCCTCCCCAGGCACCCGGATCCATCTTATTTGGGGAGGGGGTGGGGGAAAGAGAGATACAACCCTGGACAAACAGAGCCCAGATACTAGGTGCGTTTCCAATGGAAACGGCAAACCCCGCTGCCCTTGAAAGGAGCGCCTCCATGTTAAGTGCGCCAAGGCACAGGCCGAGAACATGGAGGGTTGGCTTCCCCGAGCCTAAACCCAGGAGACGGGCCCTGGTGGCGGGACCTGCCGCCCGTGACGCAGCTGAGCACGGCCTGAAAGATCAGCCGGGGCACCTTGTTCGGGAGCGAGATCCGCCGGCCGCGGGGGGAGCCGCTTTGGGGCGCGCAGGCACGGGCAGACCGCCGTCCTCTTCCGCGGCTGCTTCGCCTGCAGCATCCTAAAGGAAAGGCTCCCCTTTGTGGCTTCACGCGCCACGTGGCTCCCCCGCCACAGCTCGACCCCAGCAAGCTGCACAGCGCCGCACTTACGTTTTTTCCATTTCGACGCGGTTATCACCCCGCTATATTCAGTTCCTCGATCGCGCCTTTTACTTGCCATCTTCACGCGGGTTAAGATCAGCTGAGCCCAAGTTCCCAAGTTTCTCGCCTCTGGATCGGCACAGGTCCTCTCTCTGTGTGTGTGATCAAGCCCAACCGATCCGCCGAAGTCCTAGACAACGACTGCAAGGGATAGGAATCCACTCCGAACTTGCCTTCAGGATGATTCTAGAGTTCTTTGCGCTTCCAAACGGCCAACGAAGTATTTTTACCGGTCCTGAGAGCAACCGCAACCGGTGTTGGAAGAAACACCAGGCCATTTCTGGAGAAGCCAGCCTTTATATAGTCGACTCTGATCTCACCTGGCCAGAACAATACAATTCAAATGTAAATCACATCACGTTTTAGCGCCTTTGTGAATAAAGTTTTAAGTGCTTCACGCTTAGTCCTACGGTCCAATCAACATTAACGCAGATCAGCCTTTTGAGGGGCAAATCTAATCAGCAAGAGTAGTTGCCAAGAGGGATAACGGAATATAGTAATATAATCTGTAGTTGCAAAACACTCTTAATGCTGTGATCCTGCAGTTTTGCTAAGGCAAGGGAAGTTTAACGTTCTTGTAAATTGAAATCTGAAAGGGGCTAATGGTCATGAGATAACATGCTCATTTATCATGGCTTCTACAAGCATTTAGCAATTCAGTACATTTGCCTAGGGCAAAGTTAAATAAAGTTTACTATCCTTATTTTACAGATGGCTCCAACAAACAGTTCAACATTTCAATAGGGTACAAGTATACAGAACAAGTAGGCTCAATTTTAAGTACAAAGCCACTCTGCCTCCATTATTCCCCTCTAAACAGAGTCAGTATCTGCAATAAAAATTAACAAAGATATTAGTTTCAACTTAGAATTAATAAACACTGAAGGATTTGCACTGGCTACAAAGGAACGCTTTGGGGTTTTTTCCAGCTGGGGCTGGATGCTCTCTAGGCCAAACACCAGGACCCTGCAGCTCAGGGATGCCCCAAATGACCACACAGATGATTGGGCAGCAGCAAACAGGGCTAGTTCAGAGCCCATCAGGGCTGACACTATTCATTGCAGAAACCTTTCTTTCTTACTATTTTATGGCCCAGAGACAGCTGGCCAGGCATGTACATAATGCTCTTTAAAGAAAAAAACTTTTAAAATGTATTATTCTTTTCTACT
Source organism: Podarcis muralis (assembly GCF_964188315.1). Lineage (NCBI taxonomy): Eukaryota > Metazoa > Chordata > Lepidosauria > Squamata > Lacertidae > Podarcis > Podarcis muralis. The sequence goes on along the minus strand of NC_135659.1, from coordinate 67,369,476 downwards.
ACAAAATGGTGCTTATTCCCAAGTGAATTTATTTACCACCCAGGCAGGAGAAGCAATGCTCATTTTGTTCCTGCAGTCATGATGCTATGATTTAAGTGTGTTTAAAATGCAAAACTGCACATGCTCAGAGCATGTTTTTAAAATGAGGGTTGGCATGCTTCCCCGCCCCCCTCAACGTGATAGCAGTGTGGGGGAGGACAAAAAATAAGTGTTAATTTGGACCTTCACAACTGAAATATCTTTCCTTACAATATACGGGCTCAAGAGGAAAAGGGGGGCATTCTTCCCTTTTCTACTTTCCAGTACCATGTCTAGTAATAAAAATGATCACATTTTAGTCTAGAAACCTTTATCTAGTACAGCAGAGAAATGTTTGTGGGAATGGGAACAAAAACACTGTCCTTTCTCCCTCCCCCAAGGCCTGCACAGAAGTATTTTATTATATATCCCCATTAGTGCTAAACTGCCCATTTTACTGTAACCTACTATCCTCTCTTGAGTACATCTCTCTTTTATAAACTGAAACATTACTTAAGAGTTTCAGGTGGAGTCTGTTAGGCACAGAAATAGCTGGGTTACTGAAGCTTAAAATCCCATTTCTCAGGTTGCTTTTAGACTTTACGCATGAGAGGAGCAAAGGCAAATGCCTTGTGCTTCCTGGGTCTGCCCCTCTCTGTCATGTCTAAAGTAGAAATTTGATGCAACCTTTTGCTGTGAGATGTACACGCTATCCCCAAATTGTCTCCACACACCCCCAGTAGAGTTCCTTCTTTTTAATAGCTGCATGAGATGCTAAAACGGTAAAGCTTTCCTAGCATAGGTATATAGTAGTGGAGGAGAAAGCATCACCTATTTAGTATCTTGCTGCGCAGCAGCTAAAGACACAAGGCCCAGCTACTACATGCAACATAACACACCAAGCAAATGGTTTCCAGCTCAGTGTTAGAGCATCTACTTTGCATAATAATAATAATAATAATAATAATAATAATAATAATAATAATAAATTTTATTTATATCCCGCCCTCCCCAGCCGAAGCCGGGCTCAGGGCGGCTAACAACAATAAAACAGTACAAAAGTACAACATAAACAACATTCTAAAATCATTCATTATAAAAATTAATTAATTCAAGGCACTAGCAACCATTGGGCCAGAGGTCTGCGAAGATTGCCGAGGGAGGGAGTCAGGCTGTGCCCTGGCCAAAGGCCTGGTGGAACAGCTCTGTCTTGCAGGCCCTGCGGAAAGATGTCAAGTCCCGCAGGGCCCTGGTCTCTTGTGACAGAGTGTTCCATACTAGAAAGTCCTGGGTTCAATCCCAGGCAGCTGCATGTAGGGCTGGGAGAGAACCAGTTCTGAAATCCTGGGGAGCAGCTGCGAATTGGTGTGGATCATACTAATGCGAGAAGGATCAATGGTCTGACTCAGGATAAGGCAGTTACCTTTTTGGCTATTTTCTAGTGTTGGTATAAAAAGGTAAAGGACCTCTGACGGTTAAGTCCAGTCGTGAATGACTCTAGGGTTGCAGTGCTCATCTCGCTTTACTGGCCAAGGGAGCTGACGTTTGTCCGCAGACAGTTTTTCCAGGTCATGTGGCCAACATGACTAAGCCACTTCTAGCGAAACCAGAGCAGCACACAGAAACGCTGTTTACCTTCCCGCCAGAGTGGTACCTATTTATCTACTTTTACTTTGACGTGCTTTCGAACTGCTAGGTTGGCAGGAGCTGGGAGCGAACAACAGGAGCTCACCCCGTCGCGGGGATTCAAACCACTGACCTTCCAATCAACAAGCCCTAGGCTCAGTGGTAGCAAGTTTTATTGATAGCAGAATTAGTGGCTGCCCTCCAGATCTTTAATAAACATTCAAAGCTCACACACAGTACACCCCAAGGATTAGGAGAATTACAATTAGTTAAGAAAGGCATTTTAGGTCTGTGAGAAGTAAAGTACAGTTCCCAGGATTCTTTGGGCAGCGGTAAATATGCTTTAATGGTATGGTGTGTATGCAACCAGTGTCACATTCTTGCAAGGGATTCTTAACTTTGTTTCCCCTAAATTGGAGTAAGACATGTCAAAAGCATCTGAATAGTAGCCTTTTCACCTTCCTGAAAGCCGTGTTGTGACCAGAAACAGTATTTTACAGGGGAAAGTGGCTGAAAGTTAAACCCTTAACAAGAACACATCCAGATGCAATCTAGGGATTGCAGAGGGGATCAGGGAGCTGCTAAGAAAACTCTAGAACCATTTCTAGTCTCTAAGAGTCAAAGTCCTAAACCAGGGGTAGGCAGCCTAAGGCCCGGGGGCCGGATGTGGCCCAATTGCCTTCTCAATCCGACCTGCGGACGGTCCGGAAATCAGTGTGTTTTTACATGAGTAGACTGTGTCCTTTTATTTCAAATGCATCTCTGGGTTATTTGTGGGACCTGCCTGGTGTTTTTAAATGAGTAGAATGTGTGCTTTTATTTAGAATGCATCTCTGGGTTATTTGTGGGGCATAGGAATTCGTTCATATTTTTTTCAAAATATAGTCCGGGGCCCACCACATGGTCTGAAGGATGGGGGACCGGCCCCCTGCTGAAAAAGTTTGCTGACCCCTGTCTGAACCTTTGAAATTCATAAAGTTTCCTTCCAAGCCAGTGCTTCACCTGGGATTGAGGCATTAACACGATAAAAATAAAAAGGGGTTGATGGCCCATCTGAGAGGAATTCTTGGGCCTGGGCAGACAGAGGTTGCCATGGTGATGAAGTGTGTGTTTGAGGTGACAGGAAAAGAGACTCTTTAGAGCAAGGTGTGTTGGGAAGAAGAAAGAGAGAGAAAAGACTGAGATCCATCTTGTATAGGTTCCCTGAAGGCTGGCCGGGAGAGATGCCAATGACGCCATTGCTGATGGTCTGGGCACTGGCCAGATCCAAACCTGCTTTCCTTCAGCAAACTGGCTGCATCATGCTTTTTCAGAGTACAGCACATGAGTGTGTTGTAAATGAAAATCTGCCCTCTTCCCTTATGGGGTATCCAAGAGCCCATATAGTGTCCTTACGTAGGTTCCCTATTGGTAGGAGAAAATAACAGAGGCCAACCAGAGAATATTGAGAAGCAAAGCAGCTAGTAAGCCTGGTCTTTATTCTTCTGTTGCAACAGGGTCCTCACTCCCCACACGCAGGAGGGAGGAACCCAGAACAATGGCGCTCAAGGCCTTATATAGACATTTTTAATTCTCTGCCCTGGAGCTCAAGACCACCCCTCCATACATCACAGAAGGGGTGTAACCCAAGACGGGCCCCCACAAACATCATATCTGCATCACAGAAAAGGTGTTGTTTTTCCTGTCCGCCAGGTTATCTGATTGCCTTTACTGATAGCCTTCTCTGATAGTCTATCACTCATTGAAATGCTGATTACTCTATTCCTGAGACAATGGGAAGGCTCCCTGACCCCGCCCCCTCCTTGCAGAGAAAACATTTGGTCGGTTTGGGAATCAAAAATGATTTCAGGTCAGTCTTCCTGTGCTGATCTATGTAAATGCTTGGTTGGTACACTTATGAACATTAAACATATACCGTATTTTTCGCCCTATAGGACGCACCGGCCCATAGGACGCACCTAGATTTTTTTTGGGGGGGGAATAAAGGGGAAAAAATTATTTCCCCCCACAGGCACGGGGCTGGTGTGGGGGAAGCCCGAGCTTCCCCCTCCCCCCAGCCCCCAGAACAGGTCCCAGAGCCATGCCGAAGCTGCGTGCAGCTTTGGCATCGCTCTGGGAGCTTGCGGGGCTGGAGGAGTGCTGCGCCTCCCGCTGTTCCCCGAGTTTGCGGGGCTGGCAACGGGGAGGAGCAGGCTTCTCCCCCCGCCAGCCTTCTAACCAAGTCGGGGGACAGCGGGAAAGGCGCGCTGCACCTTCCCGCTGTCCCCCGAGCTTGTGGGGCTCGCGGTGGGGCTCTCCTGAAGCCTGGAGAGCGAGAGGGGTCGGTGCGCACCGACCCCTCTCGCTCTCCAGGCTTCAGCGACATCCTGCATTCGCCCCATAGGACGCACACACATTTCCCCTTCATTTTTGGAGGGGGAAAAGTGTGTCCTATAGGGCGAAAAATGCGGTATCTAAGACCTCAAAATTCCTATCACAATATCCCTCCTTTGAGGCTAGAATTTTTCTTTAAAAATTTTGCCCCACAAATAATAACATGGTACGTTGTAAATGGATGCCTTTGTGTAAATATAGGATATCGCATAAAAATAACACATGTTACATTTTGCTACTGAATTACTTGCGGCATTCTAACACTTTGGAAGAAACATTTACTCAATAGTGGTCTATGCTTTTCACTTAGCAGGAAGGTCCAATAACGATTGGAAATGCAGTTTGTTTTGTTTCTGCCTTTTTTGTGTGTTCTCAGGTGTCAAACTTAGCTCTCCCCCATCATACCACAGCAGGAACAATCCCTGGTGAATCCGTTTAGGGCTTTCATATAGACCATGTCACCTTGCCATAGGTTTGGACATGTCGTGAGAGAGATGTCCTGCCTTGACCTTTCTATGGGATTTTATTGTTATAGGCTCTGGTCTTCCACTATGGGGAAGTTGCTCACTTGGCCTTAAGGGACAAAAAAGGTAGTTGCAGTCTAGGTACACTTGTCGAATTCAATCTGAGTCCAATTAGAATTTAGATAGCACCATGGTTTTCAACTTTTCAAACCAATCTGTAAAAAAACATTCTAAAAAGGGCACCTGTCCAAATTAGTCAATTTAACTCTATAAGGGATCATTCCTGCTAAATCAAGGCATATATACCTTCATGCATCTGCTATTTCATGGATCCTGAAGCTTGCCTTTTTGTGTGTGAAATGAATTAAAATAATTTAAAAATGGTTAGAGAAGGTTGGCACACTTCAGAGTGCCAGGTGGAACATGATCTAATCTAAATACTGGATTACGCAATAGCCTGATCTATTAGAAGGCTCAAAATGCATGAGAATCCTCCACTGGTGTAAGCAATAAGACACTATACATTGAACATAAAAACAATTACAGGACACACAATAATTGGGTCCCCCCTTTGTGGAACTAACATACTGTCAGACACATTTTAGCATTCCTACATACCGTAATATCACACAACAAACTAATGAAATATCAGTTGCATATCTTGAGGCAATCGTGATCTTTTACATATCTTTTCAATCCTGGAGCACAGAATCTTGAGGTTTAAACGTGAGAGAGTGTCCTTGCAATTCAACTTTTCCCCCTTTGTCAGCCCCCCTCCCACGTCAGTCTATATCCTTTGGAAAGAGATAGCTGTGGCCACTCTGGTGTCTTTTGTTGTTGTTGCTGCATGTAATAAATAGCCTTGTAATCAGGAGGAATTGGGCTGAGCGTTTTCCATCATTGGGTCTGCATTAACATTATGTAGAAGGGATATCCTGTAAGGGTTTTTCAGGGGACTTAAAGCCACAGTTAGAAAAGTAAGGGGGGAAAGCCAAAAATATATATATATATATCTCCTAGAGTTATCTTAGGAAACTACAAATAATAAAATCTTACTGTGTTAAGCATTTTATTCCTTTGAATATTATTATCACATTTCCATATAATTATTGTTATTATCTACTAAGTTTGCTTTCCTTCACTTAGTTACTCCACATAGACAGGAAGAAAAGGGTAGAAATACAAGAAAGGTGAAAACAAAAATATAAAATTAGATTACCAGTCAGATGAAAACGGACTTGACACAAAGACATCAGATTTAGAGAAGAATTATTATTAAATAATACAAAGATATTATCAAAACCACACAGATTATTACTGGACTGAAAAATGGGAAAAGGCTTAAAATTCACCATGTGCTATCTGATAAAAGAGAACTTCATGAAAATAGCTTACATATGGTACCTGATCCCATCCAAATCAGTCAGAATAAATACATATCAGCAATAAGTTTTGGAGATGCAACAAAATGAAGGAGCCTTATTCAACATGTGATGGACATGTCCCCAAAGTAAAAAAAAAAAAAGGACATGACCTATGAGGAACCAAAAATAAATAAATGCTAAAACACACAATTGTTAAAGAAGTAACTCTACGCTTATCTATTTTGGCATTCTAACAATGAGTATCCCAAATGAAAATAAAAGTGTTTCTTGATGTGACAACATCGGCTAGAATGTTAATAGCAAAATACTGGAAAATGAGTTAATACCAAGAAAAGATGAATGGCAATTTAAAGTTGTGCAAGTACCTTGAACTAGCCACAATGACAGAACTAATAAGAAATACTCAGGCAAAAAGGTAAACAAATACCATTCCACAAACAATGTTTGGTTGTGCTTAGATTAATAAATGAAAACAAATTATATGTAACTTAAAAATTGTCAAAGCCACTAACACAAATGCAATTACTTTTCTGAGAAACTCGGATATAGAATATTTAAATTACTGTTTGTATCCCCTCATTATTATTTGTGCTGTGGGAGAAAAGAAGGGAAAAACACTTTTTAAATTGGTTTAGTCTTCTTAGAGGTTCATGTATCCTGTTTGAAAGGAAAAATTATTTCATGTCAAAACCTCTGTCAGGAAATGCTGTTCCTAAAATGCATAGGTATATACACACAAAACAAAACCTATTATAAAATTCATTAAAACCCTTTTTCCTTTTTCTTGTTCTTTTTTTTAAGAAAAAACTATTTGAGAGACAAACTTATAGTAGGAGTACTCTGATATTTATACCTGTGGAAAGAATTTGGCATGTTAAATTTGGAACTTGGCAACCTCTTGACTTTTGATGGTCCAGTACTTAACGCCTTTTGTTTTGTTTTTTAAGTAGCCCCTGGAGCAAAGGACACATAAGGGTGATTTCCCTCAGTGGTTCCAAGTTTTTACATAAAGAAATTTGAATATTTTTTTTCCCCTGCAGGGCAGAGCTTTATCAGTTCTTGGTTTAAACCTTTCCCCCAACCGGGCTTCTTTCCCATCAGGGAAGTAAGCACCAACCGGGCTTCTTTCCCATCAGGAGTCTGCGGGTTCATTTCTTTTGAATGAGGTGCACCCATTTTCTAAGACTGACAAACTCTGAAAAGGGGAACCTAGAAAAACTCCTTAACTGGAAACGTGGGTAAGCTCGAAAAGGGGTTGGACCTGGGCAAACTCTGAAGGGTCTGAAACAAGGGGAAACCTGGACAAACTCCGAAGGGAAAAGGACCTGGGGAAACCTGGACAAACTCCGAAGGGGGAAGGACCTGGTCAAACTCCGAAGGGTCCAAAAGGGAGAAATCTGGACAAACTCCGAAAGGGGAACCCTCCCTCTTTTAATTTCTGTTCATCCCAACCCACTACCCGTGTTTCCTACTTATACTCACTTCCGCATGCGCTGTCCTGGCGATCCTGGGATCTCTTGACAGGTTGTTTAAGGCCGGCCTGATCAAGCTTTGCTTCCTCCGGTTAACCCCGCTGGACCTCCAGTTATTTCCAGACCCTGGGATCGCTGGAGGACTGGTTATTCCTCCTGGCAAACTGCCTGGTGCACGCTGGATCACCAGTCCTTCCTCGCTCCCAGAATCCGGGTAACCAAATGTCTCTTCGTGCGTCGCCATCTGTTGTAAACAAAAATCTGCCCTTTTCCCTTATGGGGTATCCAAGAGCCCGTATAGAGTCCTTACATAGGTTCCCTATTGGTAGGAGAAAATAACAGAGGCCAACCAGAAATTCCTATCACAAGTGCAAGATATGAACTTTCCTGTTATTTGTATGTTTGTATGTATTATACATACATTCACAAGGGCTAAATAGGTATGGTAACACTACGTTGGGGTTGTCATATTTCCAAAAGTGAAAAGCCAGACACAAATGTTGTTGAGCTTTTTTTGGCAAAAAAAAGGAAATTCTGGACATATTTTCCTACTATGTGGATATTAGAACATACGTCCCATGAGTAGAAATGAGTACTTTTCCCAAGGTATTTGATTGGTTGTTAAAAGCCACCAAGATTAGAATGTTATGCACATACTTACATAGGTAAAATTCCTGTTGAGTTTAGTGGGACATTTCTGAGTATGCATATAATCGAGCTAAAGCACAGGAAAACTACAATCAATTTATATAGGTCAGAAATTTAATTGTAATCATGGCTTCAGGGGACCCCCAATAAGATTATTATTATTATTACCGTATTTTTCGCTCTATAAGACGCACCAGACCACAAGACGCACCTAGTTTTTGGAGGAGGAAAACAAGAAAAAAAATATTCTGAATCTCAGAAGCCAGAACAGCAAGAGGGATCGCTGCGCAGTGAAAGCAGCAATCCCTCTTGCTGTTCTGGCTTCTGGGATAGCTGTGCAGCCTGCATTCGCTCCATAAGATGCATACACATTTCCCCTTACTTTTTAGGAGGGAAAAAGTGAGTCTTATAGAGCAAAAAATACGGTATTTAGTATGCAGTTGGACAGAAAATGTGGTGGGGGGGAATGCAGTTGGAAAGCTGATTATGTGCAGTCTGAAAAATGGGAGGGGGGTTACATATTAGGCAAATGTGTTTATTAAGATCTTAAATAACAGACAATTCAAGGAACAGCATGTACATAGATTATATAAGTGTAAAATGTTCTCAGTTTTCAGATTTAAAACAAACTGCCAAAGCCATATTAAAACACCACCTTTTTGGCCAGATCCTCATCTTCTTCACCTTCAAGCAGGTTGATATCATAGTTTGTAGTAGAGGCAACTGCTGAACTGATCAGACCAGTTTCTTTGTTAAGCTAATGGCCTTAGCTCGGGCTATAAGCACCCCCCATGTGGATGGCCAAAGACCTGTTGGGTCTTCCTTCTATCCCACCTGGCTGAATGGCAAGTCATACTTGAAGTAGAAGAACACTAGCCAGGGCTTAGCCTTCTGTCCAAGTCTTGGGCTGGAAGCTGGGAAGAGACACAGAGGCTTGTCTTGCGCTGTGTGCAGAATCCAATGCTTATAGCTATGTGAAGGAAGAAGTTAGTGAGAGGAAGTGAGAAGGGGTGCAGCCCCTAGTCATAGATCAAAATAAAGAGATCAACGTAAGCAACTGAAAAATCATGTCTTTCCTTTCCAGAAAGCAAAGCAAACTTGTCTGAACCATAATGCAGTTTAATGTAGCCTTTGTTAGTATGGACTGAATACTGTGCAATCAGTGTGATTACTAGCACAGCCAATGAGCATTCCTCTGTCAGTCTGCAAGGGCAACAGCAAATTCATGTGTCTATAGAACTTCCCCAGCTTTGCTGTGTTTTTCTCTCCAGGGTTGCAATGGCAAAACCCCTCTGGGGATGTGCTGCAGAACACACTAAATGCTGTTTGTAGCTCACATGTTGTGGCTTTTGCCATTATTTAAGCGGCAACAGTAGTAGTTTGATGGCATCAGGAGCTCATGGGGGTTACGGGGAGAAAACCAGAGGCTTGATGGGAGATGTGGGCTAACAGCTAAGTATATGTATGCCATCTTGGGTTTAATGACAAAAGGAAGGAAGGATAGAATTGTAAGGAAAAAACAATCTGCAAGCAGTCACACCTCCAATGAAATCAAGCTTGTAGATGATTCCTCCCCTCTCATTTTCTCCTCACAAACAAATGAACCAGGGTAGGCTGTGAGATGACTAGCTCAAGGGCTGTGTACACACCACACATTGAAAGCTCATTCCTGCCCCCTGAGAATCCTGGGAACTGTAATTACTTCTCACAGAACTGCAATTCCCAGCACTCTTAGAAAACTACAGATTCCTGGATTATTTGGGGGGTTACTTTTTAATGTATGGCGTATACACAGCCAAGGTAACCCGGTGAGTTTCATGGCAGAGTGGGGATTTGAGCCCGAATATCCCCTTTTCCGATCCAGCACTCTAAAGCACCATGAAGTGCCTGCTGCTGATCACATCCCTATAATCATTTTGAAATTCATGGCACTTAAAAATACTTTTCTGACCAAAAAATTACATTGAAATGTATCAGTTACAGATAGGTAGCCATGTTGGTCTGCCATAGTCAAAACAAAACAAAATTCATTCCAGTAGCACCTTAAAGACCAACTAAGTTAGTTCTTGGTATGAGCTTTCGTGTGCATGCATCTGAAGAAGTGTGTGTTTCAGTGAACAAAAATATCTATAATGTTTTAAACTTGCATGAAGGAGAATTTACATATAGCCAGCTCTTATTTAGAGGCTGATCCAAGCCCTGTTAAAAACTGGAGGATGTCTCCCTTTGTGCTAGTTACAGGTAGGTAGCTGTGTTGGTTTGCCGTAGTCAAAACAAAATTTAAACCCCCCCCCTTCCAGTAGCCCCTTAGAGACAAACTAAGTTTGTTATTGGTATGAGCTTTCGTGTGCATAAACACTTCTTCAGACCCTTATAGATACTGAGAGGGTGGGGAGGGGTATTACTCAGAAGGATGGTGGGAATGGGTGATTAGCTGATAGATGTGGTAAACCTGTTAACGACTGTTAATGACTGCAATTGGTCTTACAGGAAAAAGCAAGGTGTGAGATGGCTAAAAATAGCTTTATCTTGTATAATGAGATAAGAATCCAATGTCTCTATTCAGACCAGGTCTCTCCATGGTTTTAAGTTTGGTAAACAGTTGCAATTCAGCAACTTCTCTTTCCAGTCTATTTCTGAAATTGTTTGAAGAAGTTAAAACAGTTCAACACATCATCAGAGATCTACAACCTCTCCTAGACAATGACAGTTCTCTTTCTCAAGCTCTGGGAGGAAGATCTTTCATTGCCTACAGACACCCACCCAATCTTAAAGAACTCCTCGCCCACAGTAGGAGAACACTTCAATCTCCCAGGACATTCTATACAAGATCTCAAAGTAGCTGTCCTATTACAAAACAATTTCAGAAATAGATACATGATAAAGCTATTTTTAGCCATCTCATCCCTTGCTTTTTCCTGTAAGACCAATTGCTGTCGTTAACCCTCTCACTATATGTAAGGGTCTGGTGACTTCTGTTTCAGTGTATCTGAAGAAGTGTGCATGCACACGAAAGCTCATACCAATAACAAACTTAGTTGGTCTTTAAATTATTATTTTGTTCCCTTTGTGCTAGTTTCAGGAAGAGATTTTTTAAAGCTCCCTTTAAAGTTCCTAAAGGACTTGAGCTTTTCCTTTAGGAAAATCAGACAGAAAAAGAACCTGCTTTTCCTGCTGCTGCTGCAATGGTAGGTCAGCACTCCTCACTCTCATATGACAAAGGACATTGTGCAGCTGCCTCATCTCCACAGCATAATGATTTAAAATAAAAACAACCTCCTTTTACCTTCAGTTCACCCCTATCCCCCATTGTTACCCAACAGGAACAACTGGGAAACTTATGTTGTCACTCAGTGCAACCCTATTATTAACAGAGTTTGCACATGAAAGGGCGGGGGGGGAATACATCCCTTATCTCCTTTGTCAGATGTTCCCCTGACCAGTGTTCTGGGTAAAACCCATACACTGCTGTCCTTTCTAATGCATATGTTTGCATGAAACAGTAAAAATTAATTTGACTAAGAACTGTAATTTCATTGTGAAATACAGTAACTTGAAACTAGTATCTTATTGAATAATAAAACATGTAGAATCAGACTCAGAACACAGTAGGAGGGGGAAGGATTGCCATAAAACGCTTCACCCTCGTATAATAAACTATCTGTAATCATTTTTCTTTGAGTGTGATGGGGGATGGAGAATAACAGCTTAATTACCTACTTGGAATGTGCAATACCTTAACTACCGATTTCCAACGTTCCAATGAAAATGTGCTGAGAAACACAGGGAAGCACTTTCATAATAAAAAATGGTGACTAAATATGCATTTACATCTTGATTTTAGATTTCATGCCTTAGAATGTAAACACTTTTGACCACACTGGGAAACATTACTGTTTGAGATGAGAAATGCTTTTCTTTCTTTCTTTTTTTAAAAGTAACCTTTTGTCTGGCTGCTGTGGTAAGTGGAACCATTTCTTTGTAGCAAGAGGCTGTTTTCAGTGTTATCTGTAGTAGGACTTAAATAAGATACCTCTCAAGAACTTTCATGATTCTCTCTATATATGGAAGTGAATAGCTTCGGTACAAAAAATAAGGTCAAAGTGCTTTTCTGAATGTGAGCCCAAACCAGGGATAAAATATGTAGGAAATTTTGTAAACAGCTCAAATCAGTTTCCTTTGCTGCTAGGTGGGGGAAGCGTAGGTCTTCCTGTTACACAATGTTTGTGTCAACAGCAGGAAAATGTGAGGCTATTTGACAGCAGACAGCAATGAAGCAGCCAAAAAAACCGGAAGCTGTCTATTACCGTCAGTGGGGCTACAATTTCTGCCCAATTGCAATGTATAAAGATTACTAGAGCCATAACGAGACTGAGTGACTCTCAGAACCAAGTATTTAAAAAGGGAGATAAGAATATCATCCTAGAAACTGAGTGATGAATATTTCTCATCTTCTAATGTAGGGCCACCCCCACCAAGAAAAACCCCACCACCCTATCCTGGCCTTTAAAGTTTGAACTGCAAAAATGAGCAGGGGGTTTTAATGCCATTGAGCTAAACCTGATCACACACTAAAAGGCTGAGGAGATAAGGAATCTATGGCCCTTCAGCTGTTGTGGGACTCCAAATCCCATCAGCCCCAGTCAGCATGGCCAGATACGAGGGATGATGGGAGTTGTTGTTCAGCAACATCTGGAGAGTTCCAGGTCCCCTATCACTGGTTTAAAGTGAGGTCCTTCATCCAATATAAATGGTGAGCAGGCAAGCTGCACAGACTGCTGAGAAATCTAGTCCTGAGATTTTCAAGCTCCTGGGAGCAGCCCCAGGCAGAAGTAATAAATCAAGGATAGTTAAAGGAAAAACAATTGTCAAATAAGGAAGATGATGAAAGCAAGACTTGTGATTTAAGAGATTTGTTTATAGACAAAGGTATAATAAGCTACCGAACTGGGCACTATAGACAAGAGATAGTAGACAAATCAGCCAGACACTGTGTCATTCTTGTATAATAATAATAATAATAATAATAATAATAATAATAATAATAATAGCATTTTTTTTGTTTTAAGAACAGCAACAACAATATTTAAGTTACAGGTACAGTAGTTAGCCATGTTGGTCTGCCTTAGTCAAAACAAAATAAAATAAATAGAATAAAATAAAATAAAATAAATCCTTCCAGTAGCACCTTAGAGACCAACTAAGTTAGTTATTGGTATGAGCTTTTGTGTGCATGCACACTTCTTCAGATACAAAAGGGTGGTGGGAATGGGTGATTAGCTGATAGGTGTGGTAAACCTGTTGACGACTGTTAACGACTGCAATTGGTCTTACAGGAAAAAGCAAGGGGTAAGATGGCTAAAAATAGCTGTCTCGTGGATTCTTATCTCATTATACATGATAAAGCTATTTTTAGCCATCTCACCCATTGCTTTTTCCTGTAAGACCCATTGCAGTTATTAACAGGTTTACCACACCTATCAACCTATGACCCATTCCCACCACCCTTTTGAGTAATACTCCTCCCCACCCTCGCACTATATGTAAGGGTCTGGTGACTTCTGTTTCAGTGTATATTGTTAACGGAAAAATCCGAGGGCTCTCTTGGACAAAAACAAAGACACCAACCAGGATAACTTGGAGCAAAACAGCAGCCTGTAGGCTTGGCCTTTATTGAACTGTTGCAACAGGGTGTTCCCCTCACTAGCAAGAGAGAGGAAAAGACCCCGAAAAATGGTGTGCCAGACCTTATAAAAACTTTTGAAATTCCCATCCTCCCGGTCAAGCCCACCCCCCAGAAACATCATGCATACATTACAGAAAGGAGGGGTTGACATCATGCATACATTACAGAAGGGGTTGACATCATGCATACATTACAGAAAGGAGGGGTTGAGGGAGGAGTTGTCACCTGGCTGCTTCCTCCTTTCCCCCTGCCCATGAGTCACTTCCAGAAGACAAAGGGGAGTTTGCAGTTTCCTGCCCCCAGAGGGGAGATCTGATTATTGTCCTTTGTTTCAGTCCGTACTGAATCCACTACCATATGCAAGTTCTTTGTCATTTTGATTGTCTTCTGTCTGGGATTATCAGGGCTGACTGGGCAACTGGGCAGGGCTCCTGCAGATGTGCTGAGACAGTGAAGGGATTATGGCTGACCAGGACAAAGCCACCCCCCTTTGATAGTTCTTGTCATATGGAGTAAAATAAAATGGAACAGTGCAAATCCGATGTATGGTTGATTTTCTATGAATTTATAACAGAAATGTGGCGTATGTAGTGTGTGAGTGTGTGTGTGTGTGAAGTTTGTACAAGCAGAATGATTGGGGTGGGGGGGTTCCTGCTACAGTTCCCCCCTTCGGAGATAAGATTGCAAAGGTGGCTACTTTGCAATCCTTTTCTCCGCACAATTTAAGGTGGTAAATATTAACCTGCTATTCTCCGTGTGTCCATGTGAACGTGAAAGGGACTTGGATGTCATGCTTCTTAAGGATATTTGCATAGAAATATAATGGTGTGACAGTGCACATAGTTAGACATAGGATATCATGTAAAATTAATATTTTGTTGCTCAGTTACTTGTGGCATTCTAGTACCTTGGAAGAGATATTTTCTCAATAGTGGCGTATGCTTTACATTTAGCAGGAAGGTCCACTAATGACTGAAAAATGCAGTTTGCTTTGTCCCCCGCCATTTTTGTGTTCTCAGGTGTCAAGGTAGCTCTTCTATGGTCTCACACCAGCATGGTGTCACAGCAGTGGCAATCCCTGGTGAATCCACTTAGGGCTTTCATATTAACCGTGTTGTCTGGCACTCACCACAGCTGGCACAGGTTTGGGCACGTCCTGAGGGAAATGTCTCCGCCTTGGCCAGTCTATGGGATTTTTTATCATAGGCTGTGGTCTTGCACTCATGGGAAGTTGCTCACTTGCACTTAAAGGACCAAAAGCTAATTGCAGCCTGGATACACTTGCCCAATTCAAACTGAGTCCAATTTGAATTTATCTTGCCCCATGGTTCCCAACTTCTCAAACCAATCTGTTAAAACAAAACCATTCTTAGAGGGCATTTGTCCAAATAAGTCAATTTAACTCTATAAGGGATCATTCCTGCTAAACCAAAGCATATCCACCTTCATGTATCTTAGAAGCTTCTCCTTGGTAAAGCGAGTTTTAGCACATTTTTTTTAAAATGGGTAGGGAAAGTTGGCATAGCGCCAGGTGGAACAACGAAATATGGTTATGAATTTATCTAATTCTAAACATTGGACTACATAATAGCCTGGTCTCTTAAAAGGCATAAAATGTATGAGAATCCTCCACTGGGTTGTAAGGAATAAGACATTAAACATAAAAACAATTATACAGAAAAATAGCCCCAAAAATAGCCCCCCCCCTTTTAGAACGCATAAAATGTATGAGAATCTTCCACTGGGGTGTAAGGAATAAGACGTTAAACATAAAAACAATTATACAGAAAAATAGCCCCAAAAATAGCCCCCCCCTTTTAGAACGCATAAAATGTATGAGAATCTTCCACTGGGGTGTAAGGAATAAGACGTTAAACATAAAAACAATTACACACACAAATAGCCCCCCCTCCTTTGTGGAAATAACACACTGTCAGACACATTTCAACATTCCTACGTAATAACACATAATACAAAACAAACTAATTAAATATCAGTTGCATATCTTGAGATAATTGTGATCTTCTCAATCCTGGAGCGCAGTCTTTAAGGTTCAAAAATGAGAAAATGTCCTTGCAATTCAACTCCACCCCCCTTTGTCAGCCCCACTCCCCTGTCAGTCTATATCCTTTGAAAGAGATAGCTGTGGGCACTTTGAAACTTTGGTGTCTGTTGCTGCTGCAGCCGGTGGCTTTTTCATCATAGGTCTGTAGTAACACATCTGTAGAAGTGATATCCTGTAAGGGGCAGGGTTTTGGAGACTTAAAAGACAAGAGTTAGGAAAAGAAGGGGCAAAAGCCCCCTCCCCAAGAAAATCTCCTTGAGTTATCAGCTGCAAATAATAAAATCTTAGCATGTTAAGCATTTTACTCATTTTAATATTATTATCACATTTCCATATAATTACTGTTATTATCTGCTAAGTTCGTTTGCTTTCCTTCACTTTGGAGAGAAAGAGAACTGAAAAAAGATACAAGGTTAAAATAATAATGAAACACACACACACAATGACTTATGAGGAACGAAAAATAAATAAATGCTAAGACACACAATTTTAAGAAATCTGAAGTAACAATGAAAATAAAAGAGTGTTTCTTGATGTGACAACATCGGCTAGAATGTTAATAGCAAAATACTGGGAAATGACTTAATACCAAGAAAAATGAATGGCAATTTAAAATTGTGCAAGTACCTTGAACTAGCCAAAATGACAGAATTAATAAGAGATGCTCAGGCAAAGGTAAACAAGTACCATTTCACAAACAATGTTTGGTTATGCTTCGATTAACTTCATAGACATCATGGAAAAACAGATTAAATAAATGAAAACAGATTATTTGTAACTTAAAAGTGTCAAAGCCACAAAGAGATGGAAATTACTAATATAGCAGGGATTCAGACTTGTTTCACAGATCAGAAAGAAAGTTGCTGTGGGAGGAAAAAAGGGACAAACACTTTGTTATTGGGGTTCACATATCCTGTTAAAAGGGAAAATTATTTCATGTGAGAAGCCTGTCAGGAAATGCTGTTCCTAAAATGCACACAAACAAAGTCTGTGATTTAAATCCCATTGAGGGGGGGGGAATGCTTTGATATTTACCTGTGAAAAGAATTTTGGCATGTTAAGATTTGGAACCTGGAAAGCTCTTGACTTTTGATGGGCTAGTTTTGTTTTAAACCCTTTTGTCTTACGTAGCCCCTGGAGCAAAGACACATTAAGGGTGATTTCCCTCAATGGTGTGTGTGTGTGTGAAGTTTGTACAAGCAGAATGATTGGGGTGGGGGGGTTCCTGCTACAATATGAAGAAATGTTTATGCACACGAAAGCTCAACTAACTTAGTTGGTCTCTAAGATGCTACTGGAAGGATTTTTTTTTTAAAAAAAATTCAACAATATTTAAATCAGTCCAGCCCTTGTTTGTAGAGTTAGCAGAGTTGGAATAGCCCCTGAACTCTCTCTTGTCCTTTTAACAGCAGCTTGCTTGCATAATTCACCAGGTGAAACATTTCATGGCACATATATAACACCATCAGGGACTAATAATAGCAGGGTTCCTGTGCCACTAAGAAGTTGGGACAGGCAGAAATTCAAGAGGTGCAGCTTTCCATTCCACTGATGGGAAAAGTTGTAAAAGTATTGCCTGTCCCACAAGAGTACAGGAACCATGCTTGGCTGGGGTTAGATAGTTAGGGCAGGAGTGTCCAAACTGCTTTTGCTCATCTTACACCAAGCCCAAAGGAGACAGTTGATGGCCTTGGCAGAAAGAGCACACAACAGCAATTGAGGGTAGAAGTGTCGTTTGCTCTGTCGCATAGTGAAGGACTCAGCTGCCAGTGATAAGATTCAAATATAGAAACTGTGCTAAGAGCTCAGTGCAGACAACTTGACAGGAGAGGTTGACCTTGCTCCTGAGCTCCGAGGTTGTCCAATTGAAAATGAGGCCTACAGCACTCAGAAACACTATTTAATATTTTCAGTCTTCCTGTAAGCCTTGCTTCTGGAAAACCATGTTCATTATATAATGCTGATAAAAGTGGTAGAGCCCAAACAGGTAGGGAATGGAGCTGTGAGCCAAGAAAATTCTCAACAGCATGCCTGAGCCAGCGCTTCTCGTGAATAGTGCTTATGTGGAAGGATATGAATGACCTTGTGATTTGCCAGGCTTGGTAGCTATACAGTGGTACCTCGGGTTAAGTACTTAATTCGTTCCGGAGGTCCGTACTTAACCTGAAACTGTTCTTAACCTGAAGCACCACTTTAGCTAATGGGGCCTCCTGCTGCCGCTGCGCCGCTGGAGCACGATTTCTGTTCTCATCCTGAAGCAAAGTTCTTAGCCTGAAGCACTATTTTTGGGTTAGCGAAGTCTGTAACCTGAAGCGTATGTAACCTGAAGCGTATGTAACCCGAGGTACCACTGTACCTGTGCTCCTCAAAGAAGTGTGATGTGTTCTTTTGCATTCAAAGAGCAGAGGATGAGGTTCAATAGTCTAAGCCCAGGGGTCAGCAACCTAAGGCCCATGGGCCGGAAATGGCCCGTGGAGGTCGTTTAACCGGCCAACGAGCCACCCCCAAACTGAGCTGCCTGTGGCGCTGGAAATCAAGTCTGTGCAGACGCCGAAAATCATGGGTGCACACGCGCAGATGCCAAAAATCACGGGTGCGGGCGATTATGCACGTGTGAGATCTGGCCCACAGACGGATCTCAGCAGGACCAATCCGGACCAGACAAGATAAACCTTGCTGATCCCTGGCCTAAGCCATGGGTAGGCAAACTAAGGCCCAGGGGCCCAGATCCGACCCAATCGCCCTCTAAATCTGGCCCGCGGACAGTCCAGGAATCAGCGTGTTTTTACATGAGTAGAATGTGTCCTTTTATTTAAAATGCATCTCTGGGTTATTTGTGGGGCACAGGAATTTGTTCATTTTTTTCTTCAAAGTATAGTCCAGCCCCCCACAAGGTCTGAGAGATAATGGACTGCTGAAAAAGTTTGCTGACCCCTGGCTAAGCAGCCTCAACCGGAAAATTTGCATACTGAGGCTGGCACGAAGTGGTTCATTGTTTGTATAAGGATTTGAGAAATAATTACATGTTGATTGGCCCATACCTGGGGGAAGATTGCTGTTAGGGTTTTTAAGAAAAGAAACAAGTAAGCATGCAAGTTAAAACAAACCAAAGGATTTTAAAAGCCACAGTCATAACACAGATGCAAATTCTTGCCTTGCTGATGCAGCAAAGAAAGATGAAAGGGAACTCAAAGCTAGAGACTGTATCTTCTATGGAGGTCTCACTTTGCACTATTTTGTGTTCCTGGCATCCCCACAGAAGGATTTCATAGATTCAGTCTTTCTTGATCCAATTTTAGACAACTGGATAGCTCAGTCAATAGAGTATGAGACTAATAATCCCAGGTTTGTGAGTTTGAGCCCTGCGTTTGGTGAAAGATTCCTGCATTGCAATGGGTCGGACAGGATGCCCCTCATGGCCCCTTCCAACCAATTCTATGATGCTATGATTCTATACGCCATCTCCTTGGCTTGCAAGGACTATAGCTCAATGGTAGAGCATTTGCTTTGGATCCAGAAGATTCCAGGTTCAATCCCTGGCTTCTCCAGGCGGGGCTGGAAATATCTCTTCTGCTGTAAAATTGAGGAGTGTTAAGATGTTAAGGAACTAAGAAATAGAGAATTGCAGCTGTAATCAATAAGTTAAAGAAAAAAAAGAATTTAACGAAAGTGAATTCAATAATTAGTTAATTGGAGGAGTTGCTGAAGAAATGTAAAACAAGGATGCAGAAAAGGGGAGGTATGGGGAAGTCCGGGAAGTAAGGTGTATGAAAATAAGATCATGAAATTATACATGTTTATATGTTTTTGTTTTGTGTATTGTTTGTTTTTATTAAGTGTTTGGAAAATTAATAAAAATTTATTTAAAAAAAAAAAGGAAATATCTCTTCTGAAACCATGGAGAGCTGCTGCCAGTCAGTGCATGCAATGCTGAGCTATATGAACTAGCGGTTTGTGTAAGTATAAATAGCTTCCTATGTTGTTGTTGTTTATCCATCCTTCATGCTAAGGTCCCAGGCCAGGTTCCTATTTCTTGACACACTTGAAACATCTTCATAACTTAGGTTGCTTCCTAGTAAAAGTGTTTGAAGATATCAGATGTGTATTCACATGATGCTTCAGTTCATGACTGTCATTTAACACTTTGTTTTACAATCTCCTGCCTAATGATTGTCACAACAGCCATGTGAGGTAAATCACTATTAATCCCATTGTACAGATGTGGGAACTAAGACTGGCAGCAACTTGCTCAACCCTCCCACATGGAATTAGATGCTAGAACATGTATATTGAATTCTTAACAATTTATTGTAATTCCCTCGCCCACAATCCAGATTGCCATTTGCCCCTGTCATCCACTGCTTCCAGTTCCGGATGATACATTTTAAGAAAGACGTTGACAAAGTGTGCAGAAGCAAACCAAGATGGTGAAGGGTCTGGAAACCAAGAATAATTTCAATGGGTAGACTCAATGAAATTAATGAAGCTAAATAACTTGTGTGCATTGATTTCAATGGGTTTGTTCTTTTTTAAAAATGTATTTTTATTAAAGATTTCCTTGATTTACAAAGGCATGTGCAATGTCTCTCTCGTATTTTTTTCCGCATAACACTTTTTTTTTTTTAACCAAATCGGTTTCATTTGTTGAGACATGGGTTTGTTCTGAGTAGAACTAACATTGGCTACAACTCCAGGTCCTCTGAGTAATGGTTGAAAAAGCTGGACAAGTTTAGCCTAGACAGAAGAGAATATTAAGGCATGAGAATTTTATTTAAATATCGGAAGGTCTGTCATTCCGAAGGTGAAGCAGACTCAGTGGGTAAAAATTTAGTGGAAGCACGTTTCAGATAAACAGAGGAGTAGCATGAGCAGGTAGAACAGACCGCTTCCAGGAGATGAAAGGCTCCTACTGATTTAAGCAGAGACTGGGATTGGTGGCCATCTGTTGTGAATGTTGAGGTGGCAAGTTTTCTTCACTGAGCAGAAGGTTGGACTAGATGATATCCAAAGTCCCTTCCAGTTATTCTATGGCTCTGTGTGAAATTGTTCCGGCCATGTCTTCTAGCTGGAAAGAGGCAATTCCAGGTGAGTGACTCATACAGAGGCACACAGAGGGTGTGGGTTCCTCTAAAGATGGGTTAATCTCTATTTCTACATTGGGAGCTGCTGAGCAATCTAAATAAATGCCTGGTTTAGAGTTGAGAACATAAATTGCTGCACCCAGCAGAGCTGAATGAATAGAAACAGTTTCATGAATGCAATAACTCATAAAGAGACACAGTAGGCAGGCTCCCATGATTTAGCTGTACAGGAGCCCTCAATTGTTTCAAGAATCAATTTCTCATAGCATAGTAGCAGTTTTATCATGCCAGTTTGGGAATTAATTCCCGGCTGCAATAGTCATGTTCTGGTTACGTGTTGTTATTAGGCAAAGTTTTTGGTGGTGGTGAGAAACGCTCTGATTTGATTTTTCCTAGAAGGGGATGTTATCACAGTGCAACAATCCTATGCTCTGATACAGTGCTAAACCTTAGCTATTTGTTTTTAAAAGTGAGATCCAGAGTCACAGATGACTGCAGAAGAAGAAATGCGTTTCATTTGAAAATGACTGAGAATACAAATGAGTTCTGTCTACTCAAAGTCACCCAAGGCAACAGAGAGATTAAAAAAACCCTAATAAAACTGATTACAGCATAAAGTAATTAAAATATAACATAATCATAGAGGAGGAAGATCCACACAAGAAAAACTCTTGAATAATATTTATCAGTTGCCCAATAATAATAGATCTCTGTGCAACGTACACAAATAATAAAAAAGCAAACAACAAAATTACGAGCAGCAAAAAAACAGTAAGCACACCTTGCTGCTGTTGTATTACTACTAGAATAATGCCAGGGTGACAGTACAGGGAAGTAAAGGTTAGTTTAAAAAACAGCCACACTGCTAAGAAGTTATTTGCATCACCTTTTCACAGATCAGAAAACTGCTGGGTGCATAGGCACATGCAAGCATGCTCACACGCACACACGTACATGATAAAAAAAAATCGTATCTGCTCAAGGCCGTTAATGAGGTTGAGTCTTCTTAAAGCAGTTAATGTTCTGGTGGGCAAAACTAATGTCGCCTGAGGGCGGTTTTAGCATGGGAAGAAGGATGTTGGTGGACCAAGAAGTCAATATCTACTTCCCAATACGTACAATCGCCCGCTGTCAAGTCCCATTACAGTGGTACCTCGGGTTACATACGCTTCAGGTTACAGACTCCGCTAACCCAGAAATAGTGCTTCCGGTTAAGAACTTTGCTTCAGGATGAGAACAGAAATCGTGCTCCGGCGGCACGGCAGCAGCAGGAGGCCCCATTAGCTAAAGTGGTGCTTCAGGTTAAGAACAGTTTCAGGTTAAGTACGGACCTCCGGAACGAATTAAGTACTTAACCCGAGGTACCACTGTACTGCCGAAAAGGAACACATGCTCTTTACTTCAGCAGCTGGCAACTTTGGAACCAAGTGCCATCACTCTGGGGGTTGGTTTGGCCAGGCACTACCAGTTTTTCACTTTGCTGCCAAAGTTTGGATATTTAATGAATACAGTTAAGGATATGCATAGGTTCTTAACTGTGGATCTGTTTAATTAAACAACTGGCAGATTTTTGAGATGGGCAGACCAGAACTGCTATTTAATGTTAAATTCGGAGACATCACATTACTTATATAATCTGTGCCGCCCATTATTTTGTGAAAACCACTCTCCTTTGATGTCAGGGTTGGGTTCAGAAATAGGCCAGCAACAAAACGCTAAATCACCCAAGGCCAGTGAAGTTAACTCTTTATTCAAGGAAACATTCCACAGCTCTAGCCTAGTGGTCTCAGCAACTCTTTCTAGGTCTTGCCTGATGAAGCAGTTGAAAGGACTACAAGGACTGAAGTTCCCTGCCTTCCTAGTGCCCACTAGGACTCCTTCTCTCCAGGGTCTTTCGCATGCAGTTTCAGGCTCTGCTGGTTTCATTTCTTGGCATGTTCTAGGAGACCAGGAGGGGAGGGGAGCTGGTTGCAGCAGGAGAGAGAGAGAGACTGAGACTCCTTGGCTTCTTCAGCATCCTTCCTGTCTCCACCCTCTCCTGCCCTGGTTTCTGCCTTGGAGTCTGAACTGTGCTCTGCCGCAGCCTCTTCCTGTTCACGAAACCCTGGCACCTTTTCAGCTTCCAACACCACCTCCTCCCAATCTGCTCCTTCTCCCTCTGACCACTCATCGTTGTCCCACCCCAGTTTCCTGGCTCTGAACCTTCTCCTCCTGGGGTTTCTCCAGCTGGTGGCTCCTACCACCTCAGCTAGCCTATAGCATTTGAGCAGCCTTCACCTTGTGCCCTCCAGATGTTTCTTCTACAACTCACAACAGTCTCAGCCAGACCAGAGAATGTCAGGTTGGTGAAGTCTGCCACCACACGTGTCTCAATAAACTTAGCTGTAGGCACACCTGTTCTCTCTAGCTTTTGGTGGCCAGTTTAGATTTTCAGCATTTCATTTCTTTTTGCATTGCTGTATAGATTGCTGTTTTTGTCATCCGATTGTAAACTCTCTTTGGAGTCGCTGCCTCTGAATGCCTGCTGCTAGGAACCACGAGTGGGGAAAGGGTGCTGTTGTGCTGAGGTCCTAGGGTTATTAAACACCAGCCACCAAGCTGACATTTCCAATGAGTGTCCTACAGCCACAGTCAATTTAGTACAGTGGTACCTCGGGTTACATACGCTTCAGGTTACAGACTCCACTAACCCAGAAATAGTACCTTGGGTTAAGAACTTTGCTTCAGGATGAGAACAGAAATCGTGTGGCGGCAGCAAGAGGCCCCATTAGCTAAAGTGGTCTTCAGGTTAAGAACAGTTTCAAGTTAAGAACGGACCTCCAGAACGAATTAAGTACTTAACCCGAGGTACCACTGTACTCATCTGTAAAATTGGCATTTAGCTTACATTGAATATCATCAGACTCCTTGTTTGGAAAAACCCTTTTGGAAATCTTTAGAATGTGTCTGGGATTTGGAGATATGTAATTTGGTGTGATCCTCAAACTTGTCCAGTTTATTGTTCAGTGCTGGTCCTGGTTAATATAGGAACTAGGTAAATAACTTCAGTTGCCATGCAGAACTTTAAGGGACTCTATTCCCCTGCACTGTGAAAACTATCACTTTAAAAAACAGGAAACCAAAGGCAGGAATAAACAAATTTTCAGTCCGTAAATCAAAGATTTTTAGAAAATCTGTATCTGTCTATGTTTGTTAACACATTTAAATAATTTTAAGACTTGTGTTACATTGCATACCTTCCAACCCACTGGAAATAAGGCTTTTTGTGTGTGATAAATTAATAGTCCAGCAGTTGTGTTAAGAAAAAAGGGGTTTATGCCATTACTTTTTAATTTGTCTAATATTTCATCACATCTATTTGACATATTTCTCCAGCTGCACTGCCTGGCAACACTGGTTCAGAGGTATCTTACCAGCATCTTCTCCAGCAAAAACTAGGCAAAGAATTTGTTTTGTTTCCCTGCATTATTTCAGGATTCCCGTTTTCATTTTTCTTATGTATTTTCTACTGCACATACAGCGTTCTGTGTCTGCTGCTTCTGGGTGAAAAAGAATCATATTGATCTCAATTAGGTTCTCACCAATTATCTCCCACTCCTGCAAAACACTGTGTCTGATGCTGCTAACCTTCACCTATGACATACTCACCAGAGGTGCATTTACATAACCCACCCCACCTTCTGCAGCATTTTGCATGCTGTCCTAGTTGTGGTTTTTGCATTCAGCTTGGAAAGCTTCCTCATTTGCTTTATTACAAAACTGGCTTTGAAACAAGAGTCAAGCTCTTGCAACAGATGCCCTGCTATGCCAAACCTCCACTGAACTGTGAGGGGTAAAGGAGCAACCCGCTTAAAACTGGTGAGAAACTCAGCAATGGAAAATGCTAGCAATAGGCAGGAAAACTCCTACATAACCCTCAGGCTTCCCCCTCCCCAAGTGCCACAAGGCGTAATTAAAGAGGGCCCACCTGGGCTGGGATCGGAGGCTTTCATTTCTGAGCTGCCATTGCTTTGAAAGCAATGATTACTTTAATACCACTGCTGATTACATAAGGGATATCATACAGCAGGGTGTGGTGTTCTGGGAAAGAACTACAAGTACTAGGAAAGCAAGCAGCCACAAGCAACGCCAGACATGCTACTATCTCCCAGCAACTCTCTTGCTGATCTTTTTCTCCTTCTAAAGCACACTGGTTTTGTGACAGAGAGGATGGTTTATACATACTGTTCTGTCCTGCTGTTGTAGCACACGGGTTTTAGTGTGCCAGATGGCTTCTGACCAGCAGCTATTTTGCAGCCATCGCAGTGACAAAACACTGAAAAATCGTATTTTCAAGGGCATGGCAAAACACTAGGCATATCACCAGAAGATGGGATAGTCCTGGAAAGCAGGAGATAATGAACCCATCTGACTATCTGCTTCAACAGGCCTCTCCGTAATGGCAATCTCCTGGGAGGTTCTTCCATTTGCTAGCGAACCATCATGGCTGCACTCCATTTGACTAAACTCTGAAACAGAAACATTATAGAGCTGGTACAGAGGGCCAAATAGTTCTAGGGCCAAATAATTTCTTAGACTATCAGTGCAAAGACTGTTCTTCTTCTACAGCATAATAAATTAGCCCACGTGGAGACCACGGCAACTGATAACCCTGTCTGCTAGAAGTGAACATGAAAGGCAGCTCATTTATGCCTAAAAGCAGCAGCCACTTTTGTTATCAGCTTGTCCCTATACAAGCCGACTTAGAAGTAAGCATCTCTGAGTTCAGTGGGACCAACTCCTAAGAAAGTCTGTAGAGGATTGCTATGCACAAGTCCCCTGAACAATCTGTGGCTTCTTGTAAGTCGTTTAAAATATAAGTAGTACTGCTATCAGGGGCATGGTAAACAGGAGCCTTCTAAAGGACACAGTGAGACCAAAGTATAAAGCAAGTTTCATAAAATCGCTATTGGCCCTGTTGTGGCAAGGATAACATCAAATGCAACACCCCACTGTCACAAGGAGCTTACATAATATGGGGTTTTTTTTCTTTAAAAAGTAATAAACAAATTGTTACTGATTTGTGAAAGGATTCAGACAATGACCTTCAAGGAAACACTTTTGTTGTACGAAAATTCCTAGTACGGTAATTGTCTTTGGGAAATAGCAGTTCTTCCCCCCAATAGGTGCACCATAGCTCTTGCAAATGCCTTCTGGAAAGAAACTCTAGCCTGCTTGCAAAGCCTGGACACTGGCCATGATAACACATGGTGATAAACAATTTAACAATGTGTGTATGCCTATGTTGTTAAACCATTCTTTTAGAAGTGTTTTAATTTTACATTTACTTTCTTTAGAGGCTGAGTGCACCTCGAAGGAACCACTCAACCATGGGAGCGTTCACCTAGCCCAAGTGGCGTAGCGTGGGGGGTGCCAGGGGTGCCGGCCGCACCGGGCGCAACATCTGGGGGGGGGCGTGAGTCCAGAGGGCCCAGCCCCGTCGTGCCCTTGGCCCGCCCCTATTGTCAGAGCTGCCGGCCAGCCTCCGCCTGCTCCTACCTTGCCCACCCAAGGACTGCGGCAGTGCCCGCCCCCGTGGCCACCTACCCCCGCCTCGCCCATTGGCTTGCCTCCCTCGGCCCTGCCTCTCTCTGATGGCCGCGGGGGTGTCCTGCTCAGCGCCATCGCCTTTTCGCCTTTTTTCAGGAGGTAGGGAGGCTGGACGGGGAGGTGGGGTCGGAAGCGGGCAGGGAAGGAGGGGAGCTCGTAGCCAAAAGGGCTGCGCCGGCTGGCAAAGGGCCGGGGAAAGTTTGGAGAGGAGAAACGCACCGTCATGATTTCCCGGTGGAAGCGGCAGGATTAGGGATGGCGAAGCGTAATTACACACGAATTTCGCTGGGTGACAGCTTCGGGGATCGATTGGCGGAAAAGGGAATCAATTGGAATATGAGAAAGAGAGAGAGAGGGACCATCATTCATAGGCATAGATTTGTAGGGTTAGGGGGCGCAAATCCACGGGTTAGGGGGCGCAAATTACTTGCCTTGCCCCGGGTTAGGGGGCGCAAATTACTTGCCTTGCCCCGGGTGCTGACAACCCACGCTACTCCGCTGCCTAGCCCTCAAAAAGGAAAATGACAAGTCCCAGCAATACCCCACCATTTCCTAAATTTTATGAGTCGGATGTGCAACAAAATGATGTGGTACTGAGTGCCCCTGTTCAGTATTCCATACAATCATGTCTTCTTCTTGGGTATTCCATTCCCCTGCCTACCTAGTTTTCAGGATTCCACCCCCCTCCCACCCAAAGAGACACTCAGCATTCTGTTGTGACTTGAGTATGCTCAGTCCTCCAATGAACTGGAGGTGTTTGTAGAGGGGGATGTCCTGTTAGGTCACCCCCCCAAAAAAATATTTTTTGTACTTCTGTAAATCTTGGAGTTTCCCCAAATATTCTCTTTCGCATCGATTTTGCCTATAATTCTGGTCAGTGGCCTAGTTAGCCACTTGGGTGCCTGGGGCAGGGCATGCCAGAATTCTAGTGCCCAGGCCCCATTCCACTCTGGTGCTCTGCAGACCCGCGTTGCTTTTTTCAGCAACGTGGAACCTGCTGGGAGTCCACCCGCCACCTCCCCCTCGGCTGTAGAGCCTGCAGGTGCCCGAGCCACCACATCATTCCCAGGAGAGACGCGTGGCTCAGGTGTAGTAAGTACTGCCCCCCACCCCCCCGATTCTGGTGGTACTCACCAGCTTTATTTACTATCAGAAGGAATGCTGGGAAATGCTCTCCCCTCGCTAACACTGGTGTGTATCTTTCCTTTTAAAGCCCTGAATGGCCTCGGTCCAGTATACCTGAAGGAGTGTCTCCACCCCCATCGTTCTGCCTGGACACTGAGGTCCACTGCTGAGGGCTTTCTGGCGGTTCCCTCGCTGTGAGAAGCCAAGTTACAGGGAACCAGACAGAGGGCCTTCTCGGTAGTGGCACCCGCCCTGGGGAACGCCCTCCCACCAGATGTCAAAGAGAAAAACTACTACCAGACTTTTAGAAGACACCTGAAGGCAGTCCTGTTTAGGGAAGCTTTTAATGTTTAATAGACTATTGTATTTTAATATTCTGTTGGAAGCCGCCCAGAGTGGCTGGGGAAACCCAGCCAGATGGGTGGGGTATAAATAATAAATTGTTGTTGTTGTTGTTATTCCTGATCTTTGTAAAAACCCATGGTTTGTTGGTAAAACCCAACAGGTTAACCCCCCCCAACACCCACCATAAAGCGTTTATACAATATTCTCTTGTTGCCAACGGATTTGGGCTAAGGTAAAGATAGAGCACACGCTGGCTTTGATCATTATGTTGATAAGCCCCAAGAATTAACAAGCAAAGCCTCAAACTTGGATGCAGAAGTTTAACACTGATTTTACCAGTGTCTCTTATGGCCAATAAAACCTTTTGTGCAAAATATGAGACCACTTCCCCCAGCAGTGTTGAGGAGGAAACAACTATCCTATCTTGAAATTTATATACCAGCCATACACTACTGGAGTTTTGCACAGTTTTGTTTTGTTTTTTAATTCAGAAGAAAATAAACTTTACTAGAAAACAACAGTGGGTGGAATTCAAAGTAGTGTTAAGGAGATTGCTCCCATCACCGCAAGCATTTCTGCTTCTCCCTTTCCTCCCCTGCCCCACACACTGTTATGGGGGTTCTCCTCACCTCCCAGAGCCAATTTGGGGAGGGTGCGAAGCTGAGAGAAGCCCTTTTGCGTTAGCAGACGTCCTTGCACTGGCTGCTGCTAGTTCTGCTATCTCAATTGCAGATTTGCCTTCCTCATTATTCCATTTTCTGTCTTTTCCTTTTTTCAAGTAGTTATCGACTTGCCAGTCGAAGTGTTGGAGAGAAAGTTGCTTTGGGATGTTGAGCGGAGATAAATCATATTCCTGAAGGAGACCTTGGGGAGCCTGTTCATCGGCAGGCTGGTATGTTACATCTGCTGGAGAGGCGAACGGGTCATGTGTATCAATCTGAGCAGCATGTGATGTTGAGGGTACATGGTTCTCCAAGGCCAGATTCCCCATACATTCACTGCCTACAGAGGAACAAAGCGTTCTTTCT
Organism: Podarcis muralis; assembly: GCF_964188315.1. Classification (NCBI taxonomy): domain Eukaryota; kingdom Metazoa; phylum Chordata; class Lepidosauria; order Squamata; family Lacertidae; genus Podarcis; species Podarcis muralis. Next base: position 67,340,571 of record NC_135659.1, on the reverse strand, counting down.
GCATCCCTTTCAAACCAGGACAATGTATTTGTGTGTTTCAATGTCACAGTTGCCTGGCATTTTTGACACTGATTGACACCACTGCCCTTCAGCTGATGTTTGGAAGATGTCGTAGATTCAGACGTTATTGCTCTCTGGCTCTCAAGGTTTTCTGGTTTTCCCGTTATGTCTATTTGGTCTTCCTCAACACAGGCAGACTGAGAGCAAGGGACAGCTTTCTCCATGGGCTCTGGGCAGCTTTGCTGGGAAATCTCTGCATCACAGCCATTTTCACTCTCACTGCTACATATTTCTGGGGGGTCAAACAAAACCCCTTTGGGTACATGGTGAGAGATACTCAGTTTCAGCTGTTTTGAGGGCCTTTCCCACTTACTGTTTCCTTGCTGCATGAATATTTTCACTGATTCGGGGACTTTGGACTCCAGTGGTGTGCAGTTTTTAGCTGTCAAGTATTGTTGGAAATACATCTGACATTCTTCTTTCTTTACCACCGGGATTATAGAGCAGGGCTTTAGCCAAGCTACAAATTCCAGCAACTCTTGGAAAGATGAGTGGTCTGAGTAGGGAACAACGTGGATGTCAGGGTGCTGGAACTTCAGCGGCCGGCTGGTAGGGAGAACAGCTATGGTCGGATGGCTCTGGTTCCAGCAATTCATATTTGCTTGGCGGATTTCTGAAAAATCCACAGCATGAATCCTACCCATTCCTTCTTCAGAGGTGAACACATCCTCCATCTCCAGCAGTTTCATAAGTTCCAGTTTCTGGGGACTTACCACAATCCAGGTGCCAAATTCCTTGGCCAGTTCCACCAACAGCGACTCTTTTCCTAAACTATAAGTACCTAGAAGAGGACAAAGAACTGTAAGCATTTCAAAGGCCAGACAGCATGAGGCACAGTGAAGTTTAGTCAGCAGCTAATAGTACCTTAATCTCAGGGCTTCTGATACAGCAGCAGCTTAGCTGTTACTCTGGAGTTCAAGGCTGCGTATACACTATATCTTTAAAGCACATTTTGAACACAATCTTTTCCTCAAGAATTCTAGGCACTATTGTTTACCTCTCAGAGAATACAGTGATACCTCAGGTTACATACGCTTCAGGTTACAGACTCCGCTAACCCAGAAATAGTACCTCGGGTTAAGAACTTTGCTTCAGGATGAGAACAGAAATCGTGCTCCGGCGGTGCAGCGGTAGCAGGAGGCCCCATTAGCTAAAGTGGTGCTTCAGGTTAAGAACAGTTTCAGGTTAAGTACGGACCTCCGGAACGAATTAAGTACTTAACCCGAGGTACCACTGTAATTATTCCCAGCAACCCTTAAACTACAGTGCCCAGAATTCATTGTAGGAATGTACATGGGTTAAAGGTATAGTGTGTACATTTTCCAAGTAATTCTACCCTGTCCCCAAGTGAGTGCCTGCCCCAGTGGTTAATGATCCTTGCGCTACTAAACCCAGCTATGAATTTATCATCCAGATTTTATGGATTCACATCCTTCAGAGTAATTCATTGTACAGGATCAATTTTCACATATGAATTTGGGGAAGATGTGCTTGTAAACCTCACTTGAAAAAGGTAAGATTTCTTTAATGTCCTAAGTTTAAGGATTCCCAAACTGTGGCCCAAGGACCACCAGCAGTCCACAAATCCAGGTAGTCTGTGGTATGTCTGTAAAAATGAAAAATCTTTAATTGGTTCATAAAGACCCTCAGCAAATTTCAAGTGGTCTGTGGGGGAGAAAGTTTGGGAACCGCTGCATGAGGTCCATACTTGTGTTCCTTTCTGAACAGCCGCTGAAAATTCCAGTGTGTTAGCCAACACAGGGATGGAGAACCTGTTGCTGGACTCCAGCTCCCATCAGCCCCAGCTAGCGTGGCCAAAGATCAGGGATGCGAATTATAGTTAAGCAACACCTGGAAGGCCTTGAGTTCCTCACCCAGTTTAAGAAACGTCTTCCAAACCTATTAGGACTACTTACCAATCTTAACCTGGTGATGAGGGTGGGCTCTGATCACCTCTTTGATCTGTTCAGTGGCCTTTTGCCGGGATGGTATGACAATATCGGGGTGGCAGTTGGTATTGTCCAGGTAGAGGCTGCTGATAAGCTTTGAGTTCTTCAGAGCTGGTTCCTGTTGCAGGCTGGGAGTGTAGCGGAAATCACCTGGTGAGGCACAGATGTCACATACCCGTCAGGGGAAAGCCACTTGAAGGGTTAAAATGGAAATTATGGTTAAAATTCCAAAGGACTAAGCTAAGGATAAGCCAGCTTCTTTGGTTACTGTGGAAGAAGTTGCTGCAGCAGAGTTTATTATTAACTGTTTCTATACAAATTTCAAGTCTGAAATTATTGCTTTGTTCCTCCTTGTGACACAACCAGAGTGGAAACCCAGCCAGATGGGTGGTGTATAAAAAATAAAATAATAGTAATTATTATTATTATTAACCATGTGTGGCTAGTAGGCTTGGGCAATATATCAATATATTGCCCCGGACCGGTATCAGAAGCAGACTGTGGTGTTGGTTTCACTCAGCGGTATATCACTGGTGAAACCACCACAGCTCCTGTGTCCCTCTGGTAGCAGCGTCTGATGGAGGGAGTCAAGAGTTCCTTCCTCCCGTGGGCACTGCCAGCAGAGGGACTCAGGAGCAGTGGTGGTTTCACCAGCGATATATCACTGGTGAAACTGCCATCCCACTCTGCCTTCATATGATGGAGAGGGAGAAACAAAGGGGCAAGTTGGAAAATAATGGGAGAGGAGAAGCAGGAGCAGCAGCTGGCTGACACGTTGTCACTAGAAAGCATTCCAGACCCACCATCTCCCAGAACCCGGCGGGCCTTAAAAGTAGGAGAGCAAAGAGCTCAAAGACTGAGGGCACTTAGCAACACCTGTAGAGGAGGTGATGATGGTGAATGAGGAAGTGGGAGAGAAGGGGGGTGGAGATTCACTCAGAACAACCCCATTATCCGTGAGGCTGGGTTCTATAGCCTCTCTCTGTAAAGTCTGAAATAAAAAAGGACTGTAAGAAACTTTCTCCCTCATCTGCCTCTGAGCTGTGACCTGGCACAAATCACTGTCGTAAATCTATACTGTCCTGCTCTTCCTCTTCCCTGGAAGGGTCAGGATGGGAGGCTGTCTCCACCACTCCTCCTCTTCTGTCCAGCCCCCGACTTCTCAACAGACTAACATGTCCCAGGATATGGAAGGCACATGAGGCCAGCACCTTGCTGAAACTAAGGTCTGCTTGCTACCTAGCTGGAAACCATGTCTTGGTTCCATGACACAAGACAGGCAAGGGGTGTTTCTGCCTATCTATCTCTCTGTGTGTATTTCATATACAGTCATACCTCTTGTTACGTTCGGTTCAGGTTACGTCTTTTCAGGTTGCGTCCCGCGGCGACCCGGAAGTACCAGAAAGGGTTACTTCCGGGTTTCACCGCTTGTGCATGCACAGACATGCAAAATGCCGTCATGCGCATCCGCATAAGCGGCAAATCGCGACCCGTGCATGTGCAGACGCGGGGTGCGTTCCTCTCAGGTTGTGAATGGGGCTCTGGAATGGATCCCATTCGCAACCAAAGGTACCACTGTATATATAAGCAAGTAATTTTAAAAATAATTTCTGGAAAATAGGCAAGGTGTTTGTGCTGAGAAACAAATTAAAAGATAGCAAAAAGCACAGAGGAAAATGTTAGATGTCTCTGCTCAACATACCTGTGTAAAGGATGACACCAAAGTAACCTTCAAAAAGGAACATGACAGATCCAGGACAGTGGTTAGCATCTATCAGGGTCACAGTCATAGTCTCTCTCTGCATCTCATCTAAGGCCAGGACATGGCTGTCTCCAACTTCCAGAGGGTGGATCCATTTTTCAGCCACCTAAAAACAGAATGAAGGCATGGCAGAGTCAACTGTAGGCATCCTCTAAGTTAAAGTGGTGGAAGATCGCACATGTGTGTGTAAAGATCTACCTTCAGTCTAAGATGCAGAATTTGACCAGTAACCGGAGAACAATAAATAGGTCGGTTCCACGTGCTGGAAAGCCCCACTGTATGGTCACTGTGCATGTGAGAAAGAAAGAACAAACGAGCCCTCCCAGCTTTTCTGATATTCCAAAAATCCACCGCAATGGGTGTGCCTGCGATGAGAGTTCCATTCATCAGTCCAGCTCCTGTTAAAAGAAAGGGGGAAATTCTGAATACCAAAAACAAACAAAACCATCTCAGAAAAGTCAAGGGTGGATGGGGGCATCAATAAAACTACTAATGGCCATAGAATTGGATCAACAAGAAATAAAATCTGAGATACATGTTTTAACAGGAATATAAAGATTCACAAATAAAGAGATAAAAGGAGAGACAGGGGTTGGAATAGTGGTGCTTACAACCTGATCCTTAAATGTATTCAGAAGTCCTACTAAATTTTAGCAGCTGGTAATTACTTAATTTTCTAAATTCAGGGAAAGTTAAGGCGTAGTTTTATCACTGCCTTCTTCAAGAAGGCCTCTCTCACAAGTAGGCATTCATCAACTGCCACATCCAGGTGTGCTCCCTCTGCTAGTTTTTATCAGCCACGAGGGGCAAAAGGACAAGGGACCAAGTGGTTGCTCGGAACAAACCAAGCATCTTGTCCACATCCTCAAGCGTTACCAACTAAAACTCATCCAACGCAACAGGATGCAAGTGAGTCACAAACCACTACCTTTGGTAGCTACCACATCCTTCAGGCCAGACTGTGAGAATGAGAAAGGGTGGGAAGAGGACTGGCAGATAAGATTATAAGAATATGAGCTCCATAGAACTTTGATACAAACTAGTGTGACGGCCTAACAATTTGGATTGAGAAGCAACAGCAGGTAAGATGAGGAAGCAGGATAGTTGCAAAGGCGACTCTAAAATTACAGGAAGGTACTGTACTGGAGTGACACCTACTACCCTTTGGAACTCCCTGCCTATGGATACCAGGCAGGCACCTTCACTGTACTCTTTTCAGCGCCTGCTAAAAACATTTCTATTTATACAAGCCTACCCAGCTGTTAAGTTTTAATCTTTTTTTAGTCTCTTCTTGTAACTTTCCCAAAGTTTTAAATTATTGTTAATTTTATCGTTTTATGTTTGTAAACGGCTTTGAGGGTGCATACATTTTAATAAAATAATACACGTTTCACATCCGGTCCCAGAAACGCTTGCCCACTTCGCTCTCGCGGTCCTGTCTCCCACCCCAAAAACCAAAAACTGTAGCGAGGAGTAAAGGGAGCTTACTGTGCTATTTTGAAGGCCTTCGGCACAGAGAGCAGAGAAAGGGAACGGGCGTCTCCCTCCCGTTGCTAAAATGCTTTGCAGTCAGCGGGTTGAATCGGAGCGCCGGTACTGGAGAGCTGCTTTCATTTTTGCTTGCAGGGAAGATCGCCAGGCTCCCCGCCGTTCGGATCTCCCTCTGCACCGTCGGATTTTCCCGCCGAAGAAATCAAAACAACTCTCCCGCTCCCAAGGCGCCAAGGTATTCGTAGAAACACAGCGCTTTCTGCGAAAGGGAAACAGGACTGCGCCACATGCTGGTGGAGACCGGCTTGCTAGGAAGCAAATGCCCCGTGTCCTACAGTTTGGGGACGCGCGCAGGAGTAGATGCGCATTTATTACCGAGCAGCCGTTTGTTCAGCTACTCGGTGCGTAAAAGAAATCTGGCTGGGAGGCGAACTCCCTTGGTTATTTTGGGGGACGGGTCCCCTCTGGGAGGGCAAGGAGGGAGCAGCTGCCTGTAAGGAACAATGGAGAAATTGCAGTTTTAGTATAGCTGTGGCTTTACTATCCTTGATGGTAACAACAAGGGAATATGCTTCTTTCTTGAAGCGTTAGTTTCCACCCGCCTAACGCGCTTTGCCGTTCCGCTCCCATTTATTTCCTAAAGCCTAGACCAACACAGGTAGGCATTTCACAAGGGAGGAAGTCTTGTTTATTCTTCGCCTTGAGGGCACTTCCAACACAGGAGCCTTTTTGTTTTAAAAGCGTGAGAAGGCAGGAAGCCAGCGTGGTTTAAAATGCAAGCGAGCTTTCCTCCGCTCGGCTTCGCGCTCGTTCCTGCTGACGCTTTAACCCGGCGCTCATGGAGGCTGAAACCCGGAAGGAGTCGGGAGAGAACCAGGAAGACGCCGGCCCCTTTTGTTGGTCGGTGCGAGACTGAGCAGCCGTGGGCGGGCGAGACTCGCGCCAAGGTACGTGGGGAAAACGACCGACGACGCTGGCCGGAGCCGATGTCCCGACTCCCGCCCCACCTGGCGGCTGCTTGCTTCCTTCCTTCTCCTCTCCGGCAAAGCCCAGGGACTTGCAAGTTGACTGCTGCGCTGCAACTGCTAGGCTTCCGAGCGCGGGGAAGGGCGCTAGCCCAAGGCGCACTTTGCGCACAAAAGGGTCCCAGGTCAACCCCCTGAAATCCCTAGGTAGAGCTGGGACAGACCCTCTCTTGAAAGCCTGGGGAGCCACTGCGAATTATTGGGCAATAGAACTAGTAGGCATGTTTTGGCTGTATGGCATCTGCGGTACTTCTGAGTGCCAGTTGCAGGAGAACATTGTTTCGTTTCTTTATTATTGCATGCTGCATTTACTCCAAAGAGCTCAAGGCAGCATACGCATTCTCCATTTTTTATTACATTTATATATCACCCTCCGTCTGAAGATCTCGGGGAGGTTCACAAGATAAAACTGCAGGGTAAAAGCACAAATAAATAGAACAAAAGCAGAACATTAACTTCCTCCAAAACACATTTAATCTTTGCATCCCTGCGAGGTAGGTTAGGCTGAGAGAGGGTGACTGGCCCAAGGTCACCCAGTGAGCTTCCTGGATGAGTAAGGACTTGAACCTGGATCTGCCCAGTCCTGATTTAGCACTCCCAACTGGCTCACGATTACTCCAACCTGTCTTACTTCTAAGACTGATTCCCAGAATGTGGAAGGATATTTCATGGACTAGAACCTAGGAGGCCAGGGTTAAAAACCACTCTGTGAAGGTCCCTGTGTGACTTTGTCTTGTTGAGAACCTAAGAGACTGCCTTATACTGAGGCAGACAATTGGTCCAACTTTCTCAGTATCATCTGACTGGCAGCAGCTCTCCAGAGTTTCTAACAGAGTTATCTACCAGGAGATGTTGGAGATCAAATCTGGCACCATTTGCATGTGCTCTACCATTAAGCCAGAGCCCTTCCCAATAGTAGGAGAGCGCTGTTGTCCTTATCTTCTGCCACCGTGACAAACAGGTTGCTGTACCAAGTTAGGCCTCTTGTTTGATCTGGCAGGGTTCTCTCTCTGTTCTTACTACAGATTTCTCCACAGTCTTTTCTCCCTAGGTGTTTAGGAGCCCATCAGAGATGCCATACTTAGGCTCAGAGGATACAGTGAAGGAGCTGAAGAGAGCACTGTCTAACCCTCATGTGCAAACTGACCGTCTCCGCTACAGGAATGTTATCCAGCGAGTGATCAGGTCTGTGGCCTGGACTGCTACTTGGGCATTGTAGTTGGGGCTCCCAAAATGCTGGGTGCTCAGATGTGTATGAACTGAGTATCTTGTGACCCTAGTAAGGCTGTTGTTGTTGCCTTATTGGTTAGTAGGTTCATGCCGACATACAATAAAGCCAATTAAAACAACCAAATGCAGACTACTAATTAAACGGAAATGGAAACGAAAGAATTGGTAGTATTAAGCAGTATTTTAAATTATTCAAATAAATAAAAAATGCAGCCCCGACACAGAAATTAACCTCACCCATTGCTTGGAATTGAAACAGAAACCTGATCAGAGGGTGAAGACCTTGTACAAGGTAGCACAATTGCCTTTCTCTGTTTGTCTTCTAGTTCCCTCTTCTTATCACTCTGTCATGGACTAAGTTATATTGTCCATGCTCTAAAAAACAAATAAAAATTCTGCACGTATGTGCCTCAAAGTTCATATGAAATATCACTGAACACAATGATGATGATGATTTATTTATTGAATTTATGTACTGCACTATACTCAGAGGTCTCAGGGCGGTTCACAGAATAAAATCTAAATATAAAATCACAAAATACATAATCAAAATAAAAAAAACAACCCAGTAACCTCCCAATAACCCCACATTTTAAAAGGGCATAGGATGTCAATCAAATCAACCAAAGGCCTGGTTAAAAAGGAATGTTTTTGCCTGGCACCTAAAAGTGTATAACGAAGGCGGCAGGCAAACTTCCCTGGGGAGAGCATTCCACAAATGGGGAGCCACTGCAGAGAAGGCCCGTTCTGGTGTTGCCACTCTCCTGACCTCTCGAGGAGGAGGCACACGAAGAAGGGCCTCAGAAGATTATCTCAGGATCTGGGTAGGGTCATATGGGAAGAGGTGGTCCTTGAGGTATTGCAGTTCTGAGCCGTTTAAGGCTTTATAGATCAAAACCAGCAGTTTGAATTGGCCCCGGAAACTAATTGGTAGGCAGTGCAATTGGACCAGGATTGGTGTAATATGCTCAAACTCTTTCTCCGGTGAGTAACCTGGCCACTGAATTCTGCACTAGCTGAAGTTTACGAACTTTCAGAGGCAGCCCTACATATAACACATTGCAGTAATCTAACCTTGAGGTTACTTTACATTATATTTGCATATACTTCTTATTTTGCATAATTCTACTTCTCCTGTTCTTAAAAAGAGACTGAGATACGCACAGCCCTGAAACTCACCCCAACCACTGGAGATTCTGTTTGGGTCCCTTTCTGGCATTTAAGATTTCATTATACCCTTTCAAACAGCATATTGCCAATTTCTTCAATTTGCAGAAACTGTCCTTTAATGGGCGCAGTTTATCTGGGAGTAAACTGCATTGAATTCAGTAGGATTTATTTTTGAATAGATATGCTTAGGATTGCACTATTAGTTTGGTTTTGTGATGCAGAGATCGAGACATGGATTGCAAATTGATTTATCGCATTAGGCCAAATGCAGGTAAACCTTTTCTCTCCTGGAATTTTACCTGCTAAACTTGCTGTTCTCCTGTGATTAAGAACTGGTTACAGTTTATATATTGTCTGTTGCCATTCTTGTCTGTTGTCTGTTGCCATCTTATTGTTTCTTGCCATTATTGTTATATCTTAGGAGTTTAAAGTAGGCTGATACTTTATGTAAACCACTTAGAAACTCTAACAATTAAGTGGTATACAAATGCTTTAACTGATAATAAATACATAGATGCTGTGCTTAAATACTTTATCTCTTACTTGCAGGCATATGACCCAAGGTGTAGATGTGTCCAGTGTGTTTATGGAGATGGTCAAAGCTAGTGCCACAGTGGATATTGTTCAGAAAAAACTAGTGTACTTGTATATGTGCACATATGCTCCTCTGAAGCCCGATCTGGCTCTTTTAGCTATCAACACCCTTTGCAAAGACTGCTCAGACCCCAACCCCATGGTTAGGGGCCTCGCCTTGCGAAGCATGTGCAGTTTCAGGTAACAAAACTATAAGTGGAGTGGTGCTGCTGCTTGTTTTGGCCTTCGCTATAGGCACTTATGGGGAATAGAACTTGTTTCATTCAGGAGTGGGAAACCTATTTCAACCCAAGGACCACATTTCCTTCTGGGAAACTTTCCTGGGGCCACATGCCCCAGACCAGAAGCAAAAGTAGGCCGAGCAATGATTGTTAATTTTACCTCTGTACATAGCTTAGTTTCAACACACACATCCCACTTTCCTATATCCAGACAAGCAAGAAGTCTTGTCTGTGTTCAAGGGCACATTCCAGCCAGGCAGAAACACTTGAGGATGGTGCAAAGTAGGGCTGCTGAAGGGTGTGGCCGGGGAGAGTCCTTAGGTCCAGATACAGAGGCCTGTGGGCCTGGGCTTCCCCATCCCTGTGGCTTAATGACATGAGCCCCTAAGCATGACCAGTCTTAAGTTTATGAGCATAAATATGGTCCTCTCACTAGTTCTGGGGTGCAGATCCAATGCTTGATGAATGGGAAGGAGGTACATTCCCACACTGCGCTTTGTGTCATCACGAGGGAGGGGTTCTGCTGCCACAGTTCACTGCTCTGTTTGCCAGGGATTAGATGCCACTTTAATTACAAGGTTTTGTTGGGCTGGTCCAGCTAAATCAGCTTTGTGGAATTGTACCGCCAGCTGCATCTTATTAAGCAACAAGGGGCTTCAGGATTATAAATGCTTATTATGCAATAAAGTGTGGAAAGACAAGGAATTAACATGAGAAGTAGTATTTTGGGGTGACTCCCCCCCCCCACAGCTGACTGAAGCCATTTTAAAGTGGTTTGTGCATAGAACAGAAGTCCATCTCCTTTTTTAAAAACGAAATCTTTTTTATTCAGTTTTACTCTACACATTTAAATTCAAACATTAGACATAATCATCAACATTTAGGATTCCCCGAATCCTTAAGACTTCCCTCCACCCTTCCATGGTTTCCATTTTCAATCTTTTTCAACTGCATCTTATATTTTCCTCTATTTTTCTTAAACTAATCCATTTTTACCTTAGTTTTTAGTACATTACAAGCGTTACCCAAATCCTGCCAAAGTTTTTAGCTGTCAGAAGTCCCATTTCCTTGCCTTAGCTAACTATTGGAAGCCTGTGGCAAAGCAGCAGTGTCTGTTAATGTAATGAATGGCAGGTTGCAGAGTAACATAAAATACACAAACAAGGATCTAAGAGGAGTCGGAACATGATGGCCCTTTAATATTCCTAGGATGCCCAGCATACAGGAGTATATCCAACAGCCAATCCTGAATGGTTTGCGAGACAAAGCCTCCTATGTAAGGAGAGTCGCTGTCCTCGGATGTGCAAAGATGCAGAAACTGCAAGGGGACTGCGAAGTGGGTAAATATGCATGCTTATTTTTCAGTCTATTTAATTTTTCCCAGACTCACACAAGAATAAAAACGGGAGCATGTCATTTTGGTGCTGTAATGCAGAGACCTCAGCATGACTGCTGTGGAATAGTTTCATTGAGCCCAAAGCCCTTGGAGGCGAGATACCGCTTTAAGAATGTATTTGCCCTGCTGGTTGGAACTCTCCCTATCGCCAGTCACTTGGCAGCAGTACTTTGCAAGAAGCTGGCATGTTATTGAGAGGGTTGAGTTATTTTGTTACATGTGCATGCACATAACACCACCGCTACTTGCAAGAGGCACTCTCCTAGGCAGATGATTATTGCATTAGAGTTGGGGAAATTCTCTAACTTCCATGCTTTTTACAGACGGCGCACTAGTTAATGAGCTATATAGTCTGCTTCGTGACCAGGACCCTATTGTAGTGGTGAATTGTTTGAGGGCGCTAGAGGAGATCCTGGCACACGAAGGAGGAGTTGTCATCAACAAGCCCATTGCCCACCATCTTCTCAACAGGTAAGTTCTTCCCCCAAACAGTTTGTGAACTCCATTGTGCTTTGCTTGTAGATTCGCAGAAGTCAACAGCCCAGCAATTGGTGACGTTGGTATATCACTCAGCTATTGCCCTTCTCTTGCTGTGTGAAGTTGCGGAAATGTCTATGAATTGTGTTGTTGCTGTGCATTTGTGCTAGTGTGTGTTTTTGGGTGTGAAGTAAGCCACCTTGTGGATCATTTAAAAAAGGGCATATGTATTTTACATAAGGGAAATGGATGGTTACCTTGCAAATTCTGATTCTGCTGAATAATACTCGGTTGGCAATCCAGTTTGGGAAATGGCAGGTACAGCACTGAGAACTTGCTTGTTGTGGGTCTTGTGAGGAATGAATGATTGGATATTAGCTGGGGGGGGAGGCATTATTTTGAATCTTGGGGGAATTTTGAGATGCCGTTTATAATCTGATGCTAGTAATGTAATGATAAAATAATTCTAGATTTTTCCTATGAAGGTTTTCTTCAAGCATGTGAGTCATTACTTTCTTAGGCCCTGCCCCACAGTTTCCTGCACTTAAATGTGTTGTGCAAGTATATGGGTGTGAAACTAACGAGTATCAGTATCGAAGGCTACTAAATCACTTACCTTTTTCTTAGTTCATCTCATGAGGGCATATAGGTATGGAATCTTAGTCTTCCGTCCAATCATTTTGCCTTCTGAAAACCCAAATCTTAATATTTTGGGTTAATTATGTTATTTCTGTTAAATATTTGTGTGGTATTTGGGGGTTTTTTTATATTGCAAGAGAGTTCTCTGCAGTGGAGAAGGGGTTCTGTGAATGGGTTCCTTCTCCCACTCACTCTGCTAGGCAAGACCAATCAGAGTTGAACATGTGGACAGCTGAGCAGAAGAACCAGCCTCTCTTCAGTGGCTTCCTACTCAGTTCCAGCAGGCAACACTGGGATGGAGATCCCCCTGCTTTTTATTAGCAGCAGTTATTTTGGTACCCACCAAACTCTTCAACCTATTTCACCCTCTCTTCTTTTCAGTTCCCTTTAGGGAAGGAAGAGTAGTTGTCACACCTGCTGCAGAAAACCTCTTGTTCTAATTAAAACATAACAAGTAGATAAGTTGAGACTCCTATTTTTGCACGCCTAAATTGTAAAGCAATGTGGAAGTGCAGAATTAGTTTTCCAGCAGGTCTCTCAGACTCTGCCTTATAAGTGGTGGGTAAAGATGCAAGTCTAGGAAATAATTGGCCGGCAGATTATGGAAGCCAAGCGAAGGTATTGCAATTAGCAATTCCAATAGCCAGTGTACTGATTTGGGTTTCTTCCCTTGGTAGGATGCCTGACCTAGACCAGTGGGGACAGAGTGAAGTGTTGACTTTCCTCTTGCGCTACAATCCCCGCTCTGAAGAAGAGCTCTTTGACATCCTTAACTTGCTGGATGGCTATCTCAAGAGTAGCAGCTCCAGTGTGGTGATGGCTGCCACGAAACTTTTCTTAGTGCTGGCCAGAGACTTTCCGCACGTGCAGGAAGATGTGCTGGTGAGAGTGAAGGGCCCGCTCCTGTCTGCTTGCACCTCTGAGAGTCGGGAACTCTGTTTCACTGCCTTGTGTCATGTGCGCCAGATCTTAGACAGCCTCCCCGGCCATTTCAGTAGCCACTACAAGAAGTTCTTCTGCTCATACTCAGAACCGCATTATATCAAGTGCCAGAAAATGGAGGTTTTGTGCAAGCTGGTGAACGATGAAAATGTGCCACAGATACTGGAGGAACTAAGAGATTACTGCACTGACGTGTCAGCAGAGCTTGCACAAGGGGCAATCTTTGCCATTGGTAAGTGAGCTAGCAGGATTCCTCCATGCAAATAAATGTTCTCTAAGACTGGGTGACAGAAGGACATATGCTTTATTTGCCAACACCTTAGAAACTGAGAAAAAGATTAAGACCCTCAGAATAGAAATAAGTGAAACAATCTGTTCCATAGTAGTTTCATGGTTGAAGTCTTGAAGCCATGTAGTCCAAAATAACTTGCTGAGGTTTACCAGTGATTTCAGCAATGCCGCTGAAAAGACAAACATTTATTGCTTCTTTTGATAAAGTTCATCTGAGATTCTTCTGATAATACATGGAATTGAATTCTCAACAGTATACAGGATAACATTACTCATGTTCAATGAGAACTCAACAGCACAGCCCTGTGCATGTCTACTCAGAAGCAAGTCAGTGTTCAGTGGAGCTAGTCTGAGGACTGCAGCTTTATTTAACTTTTTAGTTCTGATCTAAGTAGTTGGGAATTTGGGGGATTAGACACAACATTCAAGTCAAGGCTCATCTTGTTGGAATTTGCCCCATTGCTAACAGCAGCATTTCTCTGGCCTGTAGGGGATGTGTTATTCTTCTGAATTTTTAAAATTCTTGGCAATAACCCAATTTAGTGGTATCAGCTTCCTCTTTCTAAGTATTTATTATGCCCAGAAATTCTTTGCTGAGTTTTCTGCATTTCAGTTTTATTCAATCTTCTCCCTTTCTTGCTTTTCTGTTTATGGCCCAGCTACTCTGTCCCTTCTTGGCTGCAATAGAAACCCTGCCCAGGGAGCAACCAAACTTAACAGTGGTGGGCCACCAACATCCACAGTTCTGCCACTCACGCCTGGAAAGGGGGTGGGATAGGCAAACAATTTTCTTTACCAACTGAGCTGGTGCAGCGATCAGGCCTGACTTGTGAGAGAAACAGGGCCAGCTCAGATACAGTGGATTTTGTACCCGCTCATTCTGCCCTGGCCCCAGAGATTAGCAGACCTGGCTAGAGGGACACCTCTGCCAATCAAACCCTCTCGCCCACACGTCCAGCATAAAGGCGATTTGGATTGCAGTGTTAATCTATGAAAAACAGCTTGTTCCCATTTCTCTGAGATGGTCTCTAACAACCTGCTTGTGCCTCTTTTATTGAATCGTTTTTCTTGTTCGCTGCGCACTCTGATCTTGGAGCTGACCCACTTGTGCTTATGTTGTCGTATTTCTGCATTAAGACAGGCATTTAGAAATACTAGAACTTGTTGGTGATTCATTAAGTTAAGAAAATGCTTAGGACCCCCCCCCCAAAAAAAGAGTCTTTGCCTTTTTTGTCTCCTAGAAATCTAGGTCCAGCCCCTCTAAAGAATATACTTCCAATATATCTACTGTCAGGGAACTGCCATCGGAAAGACAGGAGGTGCAAAGGCTCACTGAGGTTGAGAGAGACGTAGCAGCTGAAGAGGGAACCAGTAGGGGGAGATCAGGAACTCCAAGGGAAAGTGAGTCGGAGGGATGGCTCAGAGACGCTTCCAGCGAAAACAGTGGGGAGGTCTCAGGACCTCCTATAGGGACACCCACTCCTCGCCGGAAACTGTCACGCCGAGAGTCCAGGAGACGTGTTTCCGTTAAGGAGCTTTTATGTTGGAAACGATTCCGAAAGCAACCACTTTCGGATTCTGCTAGCGATTGACGCAGCCATGCTGGAGGGGCTCCGTCACAGGCAGAGGTTTGAAAACCTGATCAAACTCTGAGGGACTTGCATTTTAAGCACA